>NW_016107430.1:4734925-4751264 GCF_001604975.1 Cebus imitator | reverse complement strand
TTTTTTTGAGATGGAGTCTTGCTCTGTCACCCAGGCTGGAGTGCAGTGGCACGATCTTGGCCCACTGCAACCTCCACCTCCTGGGTTCATTCGATTCTCCTGCTTCAGCCTCCTCAGTAGCTGGGACTATAGGTACCCACCACCACGCCCAGCTAATTTTTTTCGTTTGTATTTTTAGTAGAGATGGGGTTTCACCATGTTGGCCAAGCTGGTCTCGAGCTCCTGACCTCAGGTGATCCACCTGCCTCAGCCTCCCAAAGTGCTGGGATTACAGGCATGAGCCACCATGCCTAGCCATCGTAGCCGTTTTTAATCACACAATTCAGTGGCATTAAGTACACTTAAAATGCCATGCAGCCGTCAGCAGCACCCACCTCCCGATCTTTTCTGTACCTAGTAACTCCCTATTTCCCCCTCCCCCAGCCCCAGAAACCTCTATTTTACTTTTTGTTTTTTTTGAGACAGGGTCTCAGTTGCCTGTCACTCAGGCTAGAGTGAAGTAGAACAATCTTGGCTCACTGCGGCGTTGATCTCCCGAGCTTAAGCAACCCTCTTATCTCGGCCTGTCGGGTAGCTGACACTACAGGTGTGTGCCACCACGCCTGGATAATTTCTTGTCATTTTTTTTGTAGAGATGAAGTTTCACCATGTTACCGAGGCTGGTCCCAAAACTCCTGGGCTCAAGTGATCCTCCTGCCTCAGCCTCCCAAAGTGTTGGGATTATAGGCATGAGCCACCACACACAGCCTATATTTTACTTTTTATGACTCTGAATTTTTCCATATAACTGACATTACACGTCCTGTACTGTCGTGCCTGGCTTGTTTTATTTGATGTATCTTCAGGGCATCATAGTCTTTTGAACAATCTACTGGAGGTACGGGAGACTGGGGAGAGCTGGAGGGCAGGGAGCCGTGATGATTTCCTTCTCACTTTCCTAAAGAGGGCCCCACAGAGAATCAGAAGTGGAGACTCATGGAGGCCCATCAGACTGAGGTGTAGCAGCCAGGTAAAAGAGACACACAATTAGCCTCACTCAGCGAGGGCCAGACAAGAAGCTATGTGCCCCGGCGAGTCCCTTTGCCTCTCTGGGCCTCTAAAAGAAGCAGGCAGAGCAGGGGGTCATGCTCCAGACCCTGGCAGGGTGAGGGCTTTAGTCCATGGCGAGTCTGCGAGGGCTGGAACTCCATCGCGCCCTTTGGGTTGCCCTGTGAACACCCACTGTTCATCTCCTTTGGTCCTAATGAGGAAGGAAACCCTTAGTCCCTCTTAAGCATCTAAGACCACCTCCCCCTTGACTTCCACATTGCGTTTCAACAGGAGAAGTAAAGTCTGGCAGACTGGGCGCCAGTCTGTAGATCTCAGGCATGGTGTGGAGGAATCTTTCCCGAAGGCATTGTTTTTACTTAAACACGATCGAACCCCTACCTAAGTCACTCACCCCTTTGACATGTCATTTCTAGAGTTGTAAGCTTTTTTTTTTTTTTGAGACTGAGTTTCGCTGTTGTTGCCCAGGCTGGAGTGCAATGGCGCGATCTCGGCTCACCGCAACCTCTGCCTCCTGGGTTCAGGCAATTCTCCTGCCTCAGCCTCCTGAGTAGCTGGGATTACAGGCACGCACCACCATGCCCAGCTGATTTTTTGTATTTTTAGTAGAGACGGGGTTTCACCATGTTGACCAGGATGGTCTTGATCTCTTGATCTCGTGATCCACCCATCTTGGCCTCCCAAAGTGCTGGGATTACAGGCGTGAGCCACCGCGCCCGGCCTGAGTTGTAAGCTTTTAAAAGGGCAGGGATTTTCTTTGTGAGGGGAGCTCCACTATTTGGGGCATTCAGACCTGCCGCAGCTCCCGGCCAAATAAATCACCCCTTCCTTTCCAGTTTGGTGTTTGAGAGGTTTTGTCTGTGGGCTGTCCTACAACAGTAAGGCATCACCTCGAACCAGAGAACTCCTCCCTGTGTATTTAAACTGACTCAAGCCACCACCCAGAATAGAGAGGACACCCAGGGACTGACAACTAGGGGAGGCGGGGGAAACAAAGGGCCAAAACTTGGGGGACAAGAGACTAGTTCATCCAAGAAACTCTTCTCACCGGGCACCAGCAAAATGGTACCTGCCCCGCCTCTTCTAAAGCCCCCACCTTAACTATACCCCACACTCCCAAGGGGCTCCAGGAGCCAGTAAAGCTGGGACAGAGAAGGTGGTGGGAAGGTTAACCCTAAACACCAGTAGTTTAAACATGGATATTAATAGGGTGGCAGTTGACAGGGAGCATTTAAAAACCAAATTCTAGCATTCTCTTGAATGTAGTTATTATTAGAAACTAACAAGTAAGCTCTATTTAAGAGATAAGCATTTAACAGTCAAATCTTTTCCCCCCTCTTTTATCCAAATGAACAAAACTGAATATTCATCTGAATAATACAAGGCTACAAAAAAGCCACATACACAGAAGACGACCGAAACCTGGAAACAAGATACCTCAAAATTAAAATGACCTGCTCCAAATGCAGTCACTGAGGAACATTGACAGTTAACTGACAAGACAATTTTTTTTTAGGTCAGAGAGAGAAAGATGGGAACAGCCTCCTCCGAGCCTCAAAAATAATTTTCTTCTCTTATCATATAGGTCAATGAACACTAATAGGCAATCATGTAGTATCTAATGCATCTTCAGTGAAAATTGATGCAAGTCATGAGTTAACATACTTGGTTAATGGAGAAAAAAAAATGAGCGAGGAAACAAAACCCAGGCTGTCAAATGTATTCTGAGTATCCCATGAGAAATTTAAGGTATGTGTACTTAAGAATATTTACAACTCATGCAACTTCCCTACCTTGCTAATAATCCAGTATTGGGGATAGTAATATTCATGGGTTGCTTCCAGCACAGATGACTCCCTGGGGTTTGGACATGGGGAGCATTTTCTGGTTTGAAAATCCTTCTCATCCATCATCCTACCTGGTCCCCAGGTAGCTCTGTGAGAGGCAGGGCAGGCTCTGCTACTGTCATTGTGCTCAACTGCTCCGCACAGTTCAGTGACTCATCCGTCGTGACGCAGCCACTGAACCCGAGGCAGGAGCTGAGCCCAGGAGTGGTACTCCAAGTTACTTTCATTCTCCCCCACACTTTTTTGGAGCAGACTGTCAGGGTGTCCTTTGGATCAGTGAGTGTTCAGAGATGGATTTGGTGGCCATATGGCTCCGAGAGCATGAGAGGGGCCGGCCCGGCAAGAAGGCATGGTGGCCTGCTGACATCGTCACAAGTCAAGCCCCAGCTGGCTGTGTGTCCACTGGCAACCCCACACCTTGGGCTGTCCCCAGCCCCAACTTGGAATGTTTCTAGGTCACCTCCATGAGCTACGGCAGGTTTGGCAAGTCAGCTGTCCTGCAACCCTAAACTTGGAAGGTCTGAGGTCCCACCTGGGCCCGCCCACCAAGAAGTGCAGAAGAAATGAGTAGTGTGCAGGGCAGGCATGGGGAGGTGGCATCATGTGCCTTGGCTTTGCCCTAAGAAAAATATAACTCAGAAGATCGATACGTTCCAAGAAACAAAACAGTCTACCTTTTCAAGAGCAACAGCATGTTTCTGATTACTGGCTGCCATGTTGGGAAACTCACTGCACAATACCTTGGCTTCAGTGAGAGCCAACTGGGGTTATCATTAGAGGCTCCTGGGCATTTCAGACACTAGGTATTGGGCAAGGGTGGGTGATGATCAGGCTGTGTCTGCTTGCACACCCACGTGCCAATGTGGATTTCGTAAGGTGGGCAGGGCTAGGATTCCTTCAGTTACATCTCACGTCTGCTTCCCAGAGGCGGTTGCTGAGGATCAGTCCATATCCTAGTAACAATGTTAAGAAGAGAAAGCTCATCTGTTCTCACTGAGCAGCCACTGTATAACTCAGTCTTCACCCCCCGTCCGACCCTGGGGAGTATGAATAGATATGATTGTTCCCATTTTGCAGATGAAGAACTGAGGCCCTGGCAGGACCCTGAGTTCTCTCCCCTGCAGCCCCCCTTACTCATGTGAAGGCAGATTGTTCTGCACTCATCAGTCCCTACCTTGTCCAACCACTGCACCCCGAACCCTGTTCCTGTCGTGTTTCCCGGCAAGAACATCTACAAAATGGGCAACAGCCCTTAGTCCTTATAACCTGGAGGAAGGAGGGCAAGGAGAGAGTGGGGAAGGACATGGGCATCCACTCCAGCTCCGTGTGGCTTCCCCTGCACCCTGAAGTATCTGATTTCTTAAACATAAGGGCAGGGAAGGAGGTACTGAGGATTTTCAGAGACACAGAGCCAAGAAGACCCTGACACAGGAAAACAGCTAGAGTATCTCCTAAGCCAGTCTCGGATGAGCACAGTAGAGTGACTTCTCTGAACCTTTCCAGACCTCCAACTGCAGACTTGCCTGAAGAGGGAATGGGACACCAGACTTGATGCTAGAGGTTTCTTTGCAGCAAACTGGCTCTCAAGTGAGTCAGCTGCCCTGGAGGGACACAGAAGGGCTCATTTCCCTGGCCTTATTAAGAAGGTAAAAAAAGGGGGCAGGCACACTGACCTCAGCCATACCCAGCACCCAGCGTTGGGGACGGTTAAGAACAAAGACTTCCAGGCCAGGAGGCCATCAGAGGCAGATGCTTGAGACTGCCCCCCTGGTGGCCAGGAAACAAGCCTGTGATGGACTCGAGGGGTCTGCAGACATGCCCTCTTAGCACACCCCTCCCCCCTCCCGAATATCCTTCTGTCTGCCTCCCCCAAAATAAGCAACCTCTCTGGGATCCCTTCTGACCTGGCCCTCCTCCTCTGCCACGTCCCCCGTCCCCTCCAGGGCAGCAGTGTAGCCCCTCCACTGTGACATCCTTCATGCACCTGCTTCCTCGTTTACACCAGTAGTTTGGCAGCTGGTTGCTGTAAACTATAATAAAATGCCTTTCCAAAAAATGAAGGAATGTGACCAGACACGCCAGACATCATGATATTAAAGCCGTGTCAATTAATTTCTCCCCCTGCTTGATAAACGAGCCCCATTCCATCTCTTAATAATGAGGAGAGAAACAAGAAAAGTTGACACTTAGTTTAATTTATTTTCTCAACTTGCCTGGTCATATTTCTTTCTGCCTTGCAGAGCTGGCTGGGGCTGCGGGGAATTACAAGTGGCTCGAGCACAGGCAAGGCAGAGACCGGCGTGAGTCCACACGGGTCTCCTTTATTCCCCCACACGCTTAATCAGGAGGGGGAAAGTGACTTAGTGAGCCAGCTCACACCTGCATCTCTGCAGCCACCTTTGGGGCTGAGGGGGGGAGTTGAGTGGGGGCAGGGAGTGATCTCAGGTGTGTGAGGAATCAGATAACAGAAATGGCACTATCAGATTTCCAATCTAGTTCCACGGAACTGCACAAGACTGCATTCCCTAAATTAATATTAAGCTACGTTGGCGGCATTTGCTAGAGGGGAGCCAATTTCTCAACTGGAAAGGTGCTTTTCTTTCCTTTTCTGCTCAGGGATGAGCTGGCCAACACTTGACCTTGAAATGTGAGAAGAAACCTTCTAAAAGTCAGGCACCAACCATGAACTACCAAGTGTTTCATTAGGCTTTAGCTACAAAGAGTTTTTTCAATCGGCCACCATTTCTTTATGGATGCTCCTAGACAAAACATCAAGGTGTGGGTGAAGGCCAGGGTGCTCCTAGACCAGTGCTCCTGGGTGTGGTCCTACAACAGTCTCTCATGGGGGAAGGGCTTGTCAAAAATGCAGATCCCTGGGCTCTGCTGGTTCTTAACACGGTCCAAGTGGGTGTAGCCCAGGAATCGCATTTTTACTCAGGTCTCTGGTAATTCTGATGCCGACGCAAGCCTGACTCTGCCCTACGCTTCCCAATTCAGGACAAGCTAAGTGGAGACCACATAATAACAGAGAATCCAGAACTTTCCACAGGAAAGAGAATTTTGAGGTCCTCTCTTACATGAAGTGGGAAACTAATGTTTTGTTTTTGTTTCTGTTTTTTTAAGACATGGGGTTTTGCCATGTTGGCCAGGCTGGTCTCGAACTCCTGGCCTCAAGTGATCCTCCCATCTTGGCCTCCCCAAGGGCTGGAATCACAGGCATGAGCCGCCATGCCCCTCAATAACGCTGTCTTTAAGAAGCCTCTGACATCCAAGGCAGACCAGAGAAAGACAAAACTGTTTTCTTCCAGGTTTAAGAACCTGTTCAGACTAAAGTGTAAATGACAGAGCCTGCTTCTACTCCCAGAGGTATGGGCAGTTTACCTGAATCAAATCCTTATGCGAAAGCAATTAAGATCCACTCTAGAATTTCAAACGGGCATCAGGCACTGGGGGATTTCTTTTTTTCTCTTTTAACTGATGAGGGCACCTCCCTGAGCCTGTGAAATTCGACTGTTTAAAGAGCCGAGTTTTGTAAGGACAGATGGGGTAGGGGCATCCTAAAAAGAACCACCCAGAAAGGAAGAAAGGGAGGTTAGAAAGGAAAAGAGAGAGAGAGACCTCTAACCATCCTCAAACCATTTTTCTAAGAGAGAAATCTGTCATGAATACTGATAGCGTGATTTGAAAGTGCCTGCGGCTGCAGGGAAAGGGTGTCTCATCCCAGACTCTTGTTAACTGAGTGGGAAAAAGCACCTGTGATCCAGGCCAGACAACCCCAACCTCATTTAATTCCGAGTGCGCTCTATAGCAGCGATTCTGTGAATGACACTTGTCAGGGCAGCAGATTAGTTCACAAACCTATTTTTTGTGCGTGGCGTTCCATCTTGGTCGGGAAAATAGTCAGTTCTTGGCGAGAGAGAAACATATTACTGCTGTTAAGTGCCAATATAAACTCTGGGACGCAGTGGTAAATTCACCAAATTAAATCGCTAGACAACTGGCTCAGATCAGGACCCCGGCAGAAGGTGCCAGGACTGCAGCTCGCGCCCAGCGGGACAGAGGAGGCTGAGGTCGTGCGCGCAGCTGGAGCAAGGGCACGAGGACGTGCCGCCTCCACGTCTGCTCTGGAAACCACAGAGCCTGGGGCGGCCTTGGCGAGCTCCAACGGCAGGAGCCTGGCCTTCAAGGATTCTCAACTCAGGGCTTTCTGAGCTCAGGGGATAGGTGGCAGCTGCAAGTTCTTCCCTCTAGAGAAGGGGAATTGGGTTGGCACTCCCAGCCACTCCACCAAAGAGTAGGTTTCAAATCTGTCACTTTCTCTCACACTCATCCTCTAGCCTCGTCCGTGCAGCGAGCAACACACAAGCTAAGAGGGGGTTTCCATCTACTTAATGTCCCCAGTGAGGTGGGTGGAAAAGGGCTTAGACTTTGGAGTTGCGTAGATCTGGACTCAAGTCCTGGTTCTAGCACAACCGGCTGCGTGACTCTGAGAGCAGATTATTCAACCACTCTGACCGTCAGTATCCTCCTCTGTGAGACAAACGATCCACCTCAGCAGCCAGGATTGCTTCAAAACACCTGCACCTCTGAGGAGATAGCGAGCCCCTCCCATCAGTCAAACCAGTCTTGCTATGTCTCTCCTAGCCTAATCTCTATCTCCACACCTGCTTACTTTTGTCTAGCTATAGCCTCACTTGTTAAAATTCACTTGACATGTCTGTAAGGGACATGTCCATGGTGCTTTACCAACTATCATGATGGGAATAAGACTGAGGACAGGGAGAGGTAAAACAAGTCATGCAGTGAATTCCTCAGTCATCTTGTTACTTTTAAAAGACCCTAAGAGGGCTGGGCGTGGTGGCTCATGCCTGTAATCCTAGGACTTTGGGAGACCACGGCGGGTGGATCACTTCAGGTTAGGAGTTCAAGACCAGCTTGGACAGCATGGCGAAACCCCGTCTCTACTAAAAATACAAAAATTAGCCAGTAGTGGTGGCACACAGCTGTAATCCCAGCTACTCGGGAGGCTGAAGCAAGAGAATCACTTAAACCTGGGAGGCAGGGGTTTCAGTGAGCCGATATTATGCCACTGCATGCTAGCCTGGGCAACAGAGCGAGACTCTGTCTCAAAAACAAAAAACGAAAACACCCAAATCATCTACTAATCTTTGAGTGTCGCCTTGTGCTGGCTGCCCAGGGTACGGGCACTCTGTCCCTCCGCCCTGGTGCACTCAGCTTCCCCAGCAGCCTTCTCAAGATGCCCACTCGCTTCCCTCCAAGCAGTTCTTAGGGAATGGTTACCGGCCGCAGATAAGGTTTCAAAACTCCATCAGGAAACCACTACTTGGAAGCAGGTTTTCAGCGCTGCCACAAATTACATGACTTTCATTATGAGGTATGGTTTCAGGATAGTCCCACTGACAGAGCCCTGGCTGGGGGCCCACTCCTCCCACCACACCCCCGCAGAGGGGTCACTCCTGCCAGCATCTCCATGACCCCAGCCGGCTACGCTGCCAGCAAACCTGCCTGGAGTGTGTGGGCAGGCAGATGCCCATCAAGTGCCTCTGACAAGCGGTTCACACGAGACACACATACTTATCACCACAGGGTGGGGTCTGGCCTATTTTATTGTATTCTTCCAGCTGTTAAGGAACTGTTCTTAACATCTGGAGGCCAGATCTCTCTAAGAAGCTGTGACCGGCAGCCCAGGCAGCTGGATTGGCATGGCAGCTTTGCCAGGAGAGAGCAGAGACTGCTTCCCGACTCTTCAGCAAAGGCCTGGGATGGGGAGACGGAGGAAGGTGATGAGGCTGCCGGGGACAGGGGTGGCACAGTCTGGAGCTCATTATTCAGGGTGTTCTACACATCAGCACATCCACACCACCAGGGAACTGACTGGAAATGCAAGCTCAGGCCCCACCCTGAACCCACTGAACTTGAATCTGCATTTTAACAGGTGATTTTATACAAATTAAAATGTAACATACATCAATCTGGAAAACTGATTCTCAATAGTAAGTCTTACATCAGAGCCACTGAGGAAAAAAATGTTAAAATGCCAATGTCCAGGTCCCATCCTCGGAATTGAGTTAGGTTTGGGGTAGCACCCCAGCATCCGTATGTTTTAAAATCTCCCAAGTGATTCAGTTAGGGTTAAGAAACATTGGGAGGGTGGGTTCGGTGGCTCATGTCTGTGATCCCAGCACTTCAGGAGGCCAAGGCGGGCAGATTGCTCCAACTCAGACGTTTCAGACCAGCCTGGGGAACACAGGAAAACTACATCTCTTAAAAAAAAAAAAATACAATTAGCCTGGCATAGTGGCACATGCCTGTGGTCCTGGATACTCGGGAAGCTGAGGGAGAGGACTGCTTGAGTCCAGGAGATCAAGGCTGCAGTAAGCCAAGCTCAGGCCACCGAAGCCTGGGCAACGGAATGCGACCCCATCTCAAAAACAAACAAGATACATTGGGAGAAGGAAAAAAGTATAATGCCTAATTCTGTCACCTAGAAATAATTTCAGCTTCGCTAACATTTAACACATGACTGAATGATCCTAGGGCCTTCACACGCCCTTATGTCAGCAAGACACTTGTCTTAGTATTTTTTTTAGCCACTAAAGGAAAAGAGGAAATGCTTCCTTGAAGGTGAGGCCAGAGTGCCTCCCCATTACTCACCTGAGCACAGCTGGTACCTTGTGCTGTTTACAGGTAACCAGTAAATGGAGGTGTAGGTTATGCGATCTGGCTTTAAGAAAATGAACGCTAACAAAGTAGGTAACTGCAAAGAAAACAGGGATTGCAGATGATACGAACGATACACGCACAGGATGCCAAGAAGAAAATTGTCAGCCGACCCTTTCCTTACCCTTAGGCAAGACACTTACCCAGCCATATCACACCCCCAAAACATGTCGTGATCAGATGGGACAAGCTGCAGCCAACTGAATGAGGAAGAACCTGATTTTCAACAGACACTCACTGGTACTGTGGAGAAAGTGCTTTGAAAACAAATGTTTGGAAGGTATTTCTATTGTTTTGTGTTTTTGTTGCTAAAAATGATGTAACTAGGTCATCAACAAAAGCTGTCATATCTGCAGACTTTTAAAATCCGGACACGGAATTGTAAAGACTCATTTGAAAAAAAAAAAAAAATGAAGATTTCAGTGGATTTTGAACCCATTTGTTAAAAATGTAAAAATGCAACACTTGATTAGTTTGCATGAAAAACTGATTGACATCAGGGAAGATGGAAATTTACAAGCTGAATTTCAACACAATCCTTTGCATAATTGGAGGATGGGATTGAAAAATTAGTATCATGATTTAGCCAGTACAGTGAATCGTGCCTCCTCTGCTGGGATCTGTTTTTCTTGTGAGGTGTATCTTTCAGTTATGCCAGGCATTAAAACCAAGTATCCAAATAAACTAAACTTAGAATCTAACTTTTAGGGCTGGATCATAAAGTGTTAAATCAAGAATTCCTTTTTAAAAGCAGCATATTCAATCATATTGCTCTCACTAAAAATATTACTTTAATAATTAAATAAAATCCTTAATGTATCCTATTATATTCCTATTTGTATAGGTTTTATAATATACATGAATATTAACATAGCAGTACATGCATATAAATTGAAAATTAGGTAAGATATATTGGGGGGCGCATGCTAATTTTTTTTCAGCACAATTAAAAAATTTTGGAGACTCTCTAGGAGAAGATGAGATGGTGCATCAAGGACTCTGGTTCTGAAGTTGCCCTTATTCACAGACATTGCTGGAAGTCTGGACGTAGGGTGGGAACAGGGATCTTCAGTGACTGCTGGTGGGTGAGGACCCCTCCCCACACCCAAGAAGGGGTTTTTGCATGAGAAATTCATGGGAGTCAAGAACCTGCCAATTGCAGGATCTACTGGGTCCTCCTGGCTGAGGCACTGGGGAGGTTCACCCTTCAAACAGAGACTCTGGCCTCCTACATGCTACGGCAGCCATACCTGATCTCGTCTCAATAAATTTTTCATAGCATCGTATCTTCATTAAAATTTTATTCTATTAGCATTCTGAATCCAAACCACTAAGTACATAATTGCTAAAACATGTGTTAAGCGACGACTTACGAAATGCCGGTTTTATCATATTGTTAATTAACAGAAAGTAGGATTAATACATTCACAGATCATTAGGAGCATTTGGTTCAATTTCACCAGCTCTTCAGCAGGGTGGGGGCAGTTGTCAGTGGGCAGCCCTGGGGATCTGGAGCAAGAACAGAAGTGCTCTTCGGGGTTCGCCCTCAGCCCCTCTGTGTGCTCTAAGACTGTGTCTGGGAGAAGCCCAGGAGACAGTGAATCACGGTCTATTTTTCCTAAAGAAAATTATTCTCAGATGTCACTCAGTGCAGTCTACTCAAAAGAACCTACATGGAAGGGTTGGATGGAGAGGAGGAGAAAGCAACACATTCTTTTAAGACAGACCAGTGAGATTCCATGGACTGGGAGGATTTGAATCTCGGATCCGAGGACATGGTAGAAATGCTGGTTGTTGACCAGCTGTGTGATGTGGTGCAAGCCGTCAACCTCCTTGATCCTGTATCCCCACCTGTAAAGTAGGAATAAAGATGCTAACCTTGGCCAGTGAGGTGGCTCACACTTGTAATCCCAGCATTTTGGGAAGCAGAGATGGGAGGATCACCTGAGGCCAGAAGTTTAAGACCAGCCTGGTCAACATGGTGAAACCCCGTCTCTACTAAACATACAAAAACGAGCTGGGCGTGGTGGTGCACGCCTATAATCCCAGCTACTTGGGAGGCTGAGGCAGGAGAATCGCTTGAACCTGGGAGATGGAGGTTGCAGTGAGCCAAGATCATGCCACTGCACTCCAGCCTGGATGACAAAGTGGGACTCTGTCTCAAAAAAAAAAAAAAAAAAAAGACGCTGACCTCATGGGGCTGGCATGGGGATTAAATGAGATAGTGCTTGCTCTGGTTATGCCTGCAGAAGTCTGCAGTTTTTATATAAGGATTTTGTACCCAATATTCCTTGGAATGAGTGGGCTACCAGCTGAGACTTGAAAATACTTTAGCTAGCAATAAATGTTGACTGCAGGGATAAGAGCGTTAGCGGGGTCCACCCTGAGGTGCCGAAGCCGAGCGATTTGGAAGTGTATTTGAACTCACCTTGTTGAATCTCCAGTGCAGACCTAGTCACAAGATTCCTAGGCCAGTGGCGTTTATTGAAACCTCCTCCCACCCTGTTCTGGGAATTACCGACATATCCAGGCATGAAGTGGACTAAATGTCTTCCCTTTTCCCAGCCATCCAAATTGCTTTAGCCTGGCCTGATGGTGGCTCTCCCCATTCTTTATGCTTAATAATGAAGCTGTCTGCCTGGCAAGACAGCTAGCAAGACCAGCACTGGAAGCCAGGACTGGAAGAGCCACAGAAGGCTGGGGTGGAAGGAAGGAGCCACACATGGGGTGGAGGGTGTGGGGGGCAGGCCTCCACACCCTTACAGGACGCCCAGGGTGTCCCGCAAGCTGGGGGCCAAGGCAAGCCCTGAAGTCAAATGCCAGGGGTCAAAGTAAAGCAAGCGTCAGAAATACAAACACAGTCAGTCAGGAAATGCAAACAGATGCTGCCTCAGTTTTCATCAATAAACTTTTGGCGGGGGCAGAAGCCCTTCCCAGAGGAAGATGGATTCTGGACCAAGGCAAACTGTTAGGGTATGATGATAAATGGGTTCACCTTGCTAGAGCTGGGATACAAAAATCAGTGCTAAGGGAAAACCCCAGGAACAATGAAGGCACATCAGCCTCTGCCAGGTCCAAGTAGGAATAGAGAGGAGACAGTTGGTCACCTCGTTGCATTTTTTTTTCTAGAACATTCTTTCAAGGCCCTGGGTCCCCAGTAATGTAAGGGTTTCCAGTTTCCTGTGGTGAGGCCTTCTGAACATGTGGGTTATTATTTGCGGACTATGAATGGAAAGCCTCTGGATTTGCGGAAAAGGTTGTGAGTGGGCCAGGTGCAGTGGTTCACGCCTGTAAGCCCCAGCACTTTGGGAGCCCACGGCGTGTGGATCACAAGGTCAAGAGATCGAGATCAACATGGCCAACATGGTGAAACCCTGTCTCTACTAAAAATACAAAAATTAGCTGGGTGTGGTGGCGCATGCCTGTAATCCCAGCTACTCAGGAGGCCTC
The DNA here is from genome assembly GCF_001604975.1 of Cebus imitator. NCBI lineage: Eukaryota > Metazoa > Chordata > Mammalia > Primates > Cebidae > Cebus > Cebus imitator. The sequence goes on along the minus strand of NW_016107430.1, from coordinate 4,738,179 downwards.
AGTGATTCAGGAGAATCTCTTGAACCCAGGAGGTGGAGGTCACAGTGAGCCGAGATCGTACCATTGCACTTCACCCTGCGCAACACAGTGAGACTCCATCTCAAAAGAAAAAAAGAAAAGGTTGTGAGTGAAAGGAGCTTGGACTTTGGGTTCAGACGTGGGTTGTAATCTCAGTTCCACAACTAACTGGCTGTGCCTCAGCGTTCTCACCCTTCAACTAGGGATAGCAGCATTATAGGGCTATAGAGAGCTTACGGAGAGAGTACAAGGAAGCCTGGCACAGTTCCTAGCCCCCATCAGGTGCTGAAGCACTCACGCCTCTCTACAGGCCCCTTCTCCTTACTGACACTGACTTGCTGTGATGACTTATAACTTGGCCCTGTGGGATGAGGGTTCCAGAAGACGACTGCCTCCGTGAGGCAGCTGCTCAGGGTCCTTGTGTGTACAGCAACATCTTCCCATTGACCAAATGGTGACAAAGAGGGCTAGAGATTAGCTGAAGGGTGATTGCCTAGGGGAGAGGGGTCCTTGGATGTCCTGGAAGTTGGCACAAGGCTGCCTTCAACAGGAGGCAGATGCATCTATTGCCCAGAGCAGGCCACGGGGCACACCTCAAGGCCAGGCAAGGAGGCAAGGCTTGGGTCCCCATCGGGAGCCACCGCCTCTCCCGTCACCCAGCATGGGAGCCAGACCATCTCTGCATCCCCCAAAGAAGGCAACTGAGAGACAGCAGAGCTTTCCCCAACTGGAGAATCACGGCGCACAGATAGCCATGTTATGGCCGTTCTGCCACTTGGCCACGGAGACCAGTAACTTCAATTTATTTGTGTCTGGGGCCTTAAGGAACCTCAGCTGTCATCCTTTCCTTAGTTTATTGCCAAGTTTCTAAAATATTACATCCTTTATTATATCCAAATTCATTTTATTGCACTTGACAATACAGATAATCACATACCATATGCTCTAATGTTTTGAAACCAATGCATGTTGACAGCGGTTTTTATTCATGATGCATAATTCCATCCCCAGCTCACAATGAGGCATCTGAGTACCCTGCCTGGTGTTAAGACTTTTGCCTAATAACAGATTAACAATACAGCAAGTTTCCGAGACACACACCCTCCCACGCCATTTTCTATTTACAATGGGAAAAATGTACCTGGGCTGAAAAGATGAGCTTATCAAAGACAAGGCGGAAAAAAAAAAAAAAAAAACCCCCGCATCAACACACACCCACCAGTCCCAGAGGGTTTATAATGATTTGTTATTGTTCCACGCTTATGAAACTTGATATTGAAAAGAGAAATTGGTCTTGCGCCAAGTAGCAAGGCAACTAATCACACCAACCCACACTGCTGGCCCCTGAGAACTGAAAGCATAAACTGCCCCAAAGCTCTCATTAGGAGTCTCTCTTGTATTTACTCTTGTTTTGCTACAAGCAAATATTTGTCACTCCTCTACCTTGGTGAGACCATCCTTCTCTCGTCCCCTTCTCCTCATCCCCTGAGCATCCTTCTGTTCCCAATTAGCCCCAAGCCTCCTGGCGAAATGAACACAGCTGGGGACACATCCTACCCCCAGCATCCCGGCACCTCTCAAGCAGAAAGGCCAGGCCAGCAGGAACTGTCTTTTCAGCTCCTTTGGCTGCGGAGCCCCTTGTTCTGCGGGGGCGGCTGAAGAAAAAAGGGTGGATAATTTAAAGATGATCCCCCAGCTTTGCTGTAGTGCCCAGAACAAACAATGCCATTTCACACTTCCCCTAACTAAGCGCTTTCATTTGCTTCAGAGAAGCACTCAAACAACTGTAAGCCCATTAGATCATGTCAAACGTGGTGGGAAAGAGCCGGGGCTGTCACCAGCAGAGAATCAACTCAGATTTATAGATTCTTAAAGCTTTAATATATAGATATTCGTCTTCCCCCTGCAGATAGACAAGGGGACCAGGGTAGGGGCGGAGGAGGCAAGAAGAACAGCCCACAGCTCAGCGGCAGACAGATTGGAGTTTCACAATCATTCTCCTGGATAATGGGATTTCTCAACAAGAGGAGGAGGGGGGAGGAAGAAAAGCCAGGCCTTCACTTTGCTGAATACTTGGCTGTTTTTCCAAAGCTTTGCTTGGGGGTGGTGTGGGGAGGAAGGAGATGTTATTATCAACAATGCCTCTGGAGTACCCAGTGACCCGCTGTGAACAAAAGCCAGTGTCGGCCAAAGAAGGACTGGAGTCGGAGGACGCAAAAACACTTACTCAGCCACCTGCAAAGGAGGCCAGATGAATTAAGAGGCATCTTACTCCAAGTAATTGCCGTGCTTCTGAACAGCTTAAGTTATAACCTTTTTTCATAAATACAAACCTACTTTCCCTTTGGGCTTACATCATGACTCCAAGGAAAGCTTTCTCTTTATTTCTTAATCATCTTCAGCAGGTATGGGGCTCTTCCTACTACCTGAAAGGTTTGGAATTTTCTTTTTAACTTTTTATTTTTTTAAATTTTATCCTATTCTCTTGCTTGTCTATCATCTATTGAGTATGGCGGTAAATAACTGGTAATTAAACCAATATCTACTGGCGACCAGGGCTTAAAGATATAATTTCATAAAGAATCCTCCTGAAATATTATTACCAGTGGGTCTCTATGGGTCTGGAAATGAGACGGTTTGGGCCAGGCTAGACTTTGACAATGAAGGACCCACCAGTGGTTTGCAAAGTGGTCCCTGGCCCCAGCTTGCTGCCTCATCAATTCTAGTCTCTGTTGAATATTTCTGGGGAAAGGGAAATCACCCCTTTACTTCATAAAGACAGCTTGTTTGAGTTGGGCATCTTGAGGTGTTGCTGAATTCTTCAACCCAAGGATGCGTCTTTCTCTTGGTAACTTCACACATGGCCACCCATGGTTGGGGAAGCAGCCGGAACCCCTCCCAGAGGTGGTCCTTCAAGAGCTGATGTAGCCACCTCATTCCTCCTTATTCAGGTCTCCTCCTGTAATACTGTCCTGGTCCTCATCAGACCTCCTCTGGTGTGGTCTATCTTGTCAATGCCCGTCTTAAAATAAGTGCCTGGAATGAAATATTCCACAAGGGGGTCTGAGCAGTGCAAAATACCAGATTCTGGGCTGGACTTCCTTTTATGGTGGGGTTCTTGGCAGCTCCATCACCTGTGGCCTCAAAGAAAACTTATGGTCAACTAAAACCCCAGGCTTCCTATAAACCATGTCAAAATCTCACTCTGCCCAACCTTCGTGTTTTTTTTTTTTTTT
>NW_016107430.1:4718020-4734875 GCF_001604975.1 Cebus imitator | reverse complement strand
TTTTAAGACAGAGTCTGGCTCTGTCATCCAGGCTGGAGTGCAGTGGTGCATCTCAGCTCACTGCAACCTTCAAGGTTCAAGTGATTCTCGTGCCTCAGACTCCCAAGTAGCTGGGATTACAGGCATGAACCACCATGCCCAACTAATTTTTGTATTTTTAGTAGAGACAGGGTTTCACCATGTTGGCCAGGCTGGTCTCGAACTCCTGACCTCAGGTGATCCACCTGCCTCGGTTTCCCAAAATGCCGGCCAGGATTACAGGTGTGAGACACTGCATGTGGCCAACATGAATTATAGTCTTCTGATTTTAAAAGTAACATTCATTTTAGAGTCTTTGGAAATACAAAAAACATTTATTCCTACAACAAACATTCACTGGAGACCTACTATATGGGAGAAACTCAACTGGGCCTTTACGATACAAGGGAGAGTAGGGCCCAGCCCCTGCCTTCAAGGCTGTGAGAAGCACACAATCCACATTCCCACAGCCAGAGTGCATGCAAGGAATGGAGTTGTTGAGCGTGAGCACCAGGACTACCCCTGGTTTAGTTCACCACCATATCCTCAGCCCTTGATGAGTGCCCAGCACAGAGCCAGTGTTCAGCAAATAATTATTACAGGAATCACTGGCTTTAAAGGATGGCCTTCCCACGGTGTCTGTCTTACAAATGATTTTTTTTTTCTAAAGACTAAATCAGTTATGTCCAGAGGCAGTCTCAGGCCAAGTTTTAAGTAAAAAAAATATGCCAGGGCTGCTGCTTCAGTCCACCAGAGCCTCCTTTCCAATTTCCACCCAGAGCCTGGACCGGGGGACTGGAATCTGTTTAGCTGAAGGTCTGAGGTACAGAGAAGTTAAGAGGACAGAGAGAAGAAAGGGCAGAAAGGAAGTCAATCCCAGGATCCCCAGGCCTGGCCAAACAACGCTATCTTCCTTCTCGGGAAAAGCTCATTTGCAAAATCTTTTGGTAAAAGTTCACATTTCTCCAGGCAGTGGCATCTTGCAAGAGGCATGCCGCAATTGAAAGGTCAAACTGGAGACGTGCAGCACTCCACTCCACTGAATCGACACCGTGCGTGGTGTCAGGTTTGGTTTTGCCGCTTCCACCGACAAGATAGGACATTTGCGCATCGAGAGCAAATGGTACCATAGAAACTACAAACCAGGCGAAGCCCTGGATCTCCCAATCGCTTTCTCTTTGGGAATAAGCCTCAGCGTCTAAGAGCTGCTGTGGAGGGGATGGGATCAGCCAGGACAGGGGTCTACTCCAGCTGGAGGGTGGGCGTGTTAAAAAGAGAGCACAGAATTTGTGTCTTTGAAGGCTGGCAGAGCCATCTGCCCTGCTCATCTCTTAAGACTGATGAACCAGAAGCTCCACAGTACTTGGTAGAAGACAGATGGCAGAAGCTAGGACAGAACCCACACTCAGAGAGAGAGACCCTTGACCTACCAAGGGTCATATACTGCTGCGCCTGAAGGCTGTGCCCCATAGGACACATCCAGCTTGGCACTTATGCCAGCCTGACACATCCAGGCTGGCAACCTTCTAGGAGAGACTGGGGTAGCCACCAGAGGCTCAACCATGGGGAAACAGGACCCAAAATCACATTATTGACCTGGGCTCTGTGGACTGGCCCATGGGCTGGCTTCTCTGCCCTGCCCTGCCCAAGCACCATCCTACTGAAGGAAGATATCCCCATCCAATGGCCTGTGCTATAGACTCATGAGGGCTTTGCATTCTGGTTCTTAGCTCCTGGTTTTCTGCCAACCAGAGGTATAATGGACCCTCTTATTTTATTTCATTGGCTTGTAAAAGGACATAACCAAATAATGATGAGAAAGAAGCTGGCAATTGTGGAGGCCTCAGCAAAGGCTGGAGAAAAGCCAGGAGTTAAGTAATGCCTGGGCCATTAGTTCTCCCCAGAGGAGCAGCGGCATTGCGGCGGCCAGGATGGAGAATATGAGGGGTGGGACTAGGGAGACACAGACACGCAGGGGCTGGAGTTTCTTTCCCAACCTGGGACTGACAAATCCCAGTCCACAGAGGGAGGGGCAGAGCTACCTCCTGACTTGTTCTCCTCTAGGATGAGCCACACTCCTTTCCCACCTAGCTTTTCCTTGTGATTAGGTTGTCGTCAGTATCATCACAACCATCACCAGTTACTTGGCTTATAAGTCATACTCGACCCCTTCATATCCATGATATCTAATCCTTCCAGTCTGCTCTCAAGGCAAGTAACATTATCCCAGTTAGACCAATGAGGAATCGGATACTCAGCAAAGTCACTGTGCATCCCCTCCTTCCATTAGGGAGTCACTGAGCTGGGATGTAAGAACAGGTCTGTCTATCCCTGAAGCCTGTTACTCTCCATCAGCCCCTGGAAGGGCAACCAAAATAAATGGAAGGCTTTGTGTTAACACAGCCCTGGATAAGCTGCCATACCATGGAGGCTAAATGGTTGGTCAGTTATCCTTGCTGATAAACCTGGTGGCACAGGAACTCAGAGGGTCTGGAGTGATGGGGGTTGACCCCCAGCCTCACTCTGTGGGCTCTATCACCCTGAGCAACTCAGGTGGCCCCAACAGGCTCAGCTTCCTCACTGAGGGCAGAGATTTCAGCCTGGGTGGGTCCCTGCTAAATTCCCTGTGCCTAGAACTTGTCCTCAATAAAAATTTACCAAATGAATGAATGAACCTGAAAAATGGAAATCCCAGTAACAGCCTCCCTACCCAGCTTATTAATGAGGTAATATAGGGGGGCACTTGCACGGGGCACAACACATCCTAAGGGATCAATAAGCAGAAGTCGCTGGTCGTTAATACTATTATTACATGTTATTATAATGCTATTATTGCTTTTCAAGGTCATTATAGGGATCAGTGCATTTGGGAAATATAAATGTAAGGCAGTATCTTTACAATAACTCGTAAGCAATGCTGACAAATAAGGGCACACACTGACAAGTGGTCCCCATGCATACAGTACCGCCCGGCACAGAGGCGTTCTAGGAGGCTGCCCCCACCTTCCCATTGGACATGTGCATCAGGACTCTACGAGGAGGCGGTCCTGCTCCACCCCAGGTCACTGTGCCGTGTGGGATCCTCAGACGGAGTTGTCAGGCACGTCCACACTGGCACAGCAGTTCCAGTGAGAATGCATCCTGTTACCTTTGCGCTGGTCGCCTCGTGCCCATAAGTTACAGCCATCTCAGCCTGATCTCTGCTCGGTTTAGTTAAAAATAGAGTTTACAACAGAAACCTGAATCCAGCCTCCTCTAAATCAGGGCGGCAGGGGAGCAGGTGCTACCCAAACGTGGTGCCATGCTGACGAATGGAGGTCGGCTGAGCTCAGCTCTCTGCCCTGAGCTGGTGGGTGGCAGCCTCCATAGCAGAGATGCCAGCTCTGGGGAAAGGAGGGCTCTTTACACAGAAGGCAACATATTTCCTCCAACGTGCTAGCCTCCTTCGATTCAATCAATATTGGTTTAGTACCTGCTTATGTGCCAGGAGGTACCTGAGGCTGCAGCCATGCCTCGAGGTGACAAAATGGACAGAGACAAGCAGACACAGAATACCTCGAATTCGGGACAGACTGCCTTAAGGAGGAAGGTAAACAGATTGGTCTTTTAAAAGCAAATTGTCAGAAGCTAGAGTTCCGAGACCATGCCCCACAAAAACTACTGGGCGCCAGCCTCAGGCTCCAAGGCTCTGCAAATTCCTCTAATCCCGGAGGCTGCTACGGCAAGCCTCATTCTTTTCTAGGTTGCTGGTGCCAAATACCATCTTGCTTAGTGAACCCAACATTTCTGAAACAGGGTGAAGCTCAAAATAATTCTCACAGTTAGACTCACTGGGACCTAAATAGCTTTGCTGATTAAACCTCTGAATCCTTATCCAAACCTGCGACATTCCTCCTTGGTGATGCCAAATCCTTCATGCTTCCCAGCAAGTTCTAGCTTGATGATCCGATTCTGCTGCACACACCTGTCAGGGTCACTTGTCCTTACTTGGCTACGATCCACTGATTTACTCTTTGGAACTGTTGATCAGCTTTCTAGCTCCCCCACCGCACCCACTGAGGCAGACACAATAATTTGCCCTAGTGATAAAGTATCCTTCTTTAGGGGTCTGGAGAACTAGGCTAGGTGTAAGTGGAATACCCATGAGGGAGGTGGGCATTTGCAGAGAGAGGGAAGGTTTGGGACCCTCTCCTGATTTGGGCAGGGGAGGTAGAAGCATGCAGTCAGCTGTAGAAAGTACTGGTTTTCCCATTTGGTGTAAAATGCTCATCTGTCCAGCTGGGAACACAGAGAAAAGGAACTGGGGAGTGTCTGGATGTGCTCTGCAAGTGACATTATTATAATGACTATTATTTTCCCACTGTCTTTCCAAACCCATTCCTGTTTCACTTTATCCTTACTATCATTCAAGGAAGTAACTCCAAAGGGATTATTACCCCATTTTAACCCAAAAGGAAACGTGAGCATAGACCGGGTGGCCCTTGACGTTGGCCACACCATGAATCCAGGAGGAGAATATTCAGCGAGGACAAGAACCAGAGGAGAATATTCAGAACCCAGAGGTGTGTGAGCTAAAGGAAAGGTAAAACACCACCAGGTCCACCCAGAAAACCCATCTCCTGGGAGGAGGCAGGCTTCTGGGGCCAGTGGAGGCTGCCACATTCCCTCAGAGCAGGAACTCTCTTCCCTTCCTGCACCCTCCCCTCTCATGGTTCAGAGGTGCGGAGGTCAGGCCTCTCAGTCTAAAATGCAAGGAGAAAAGACTTAACAAAGGACAAAAGCAAGTTGTGGATTGACTCTCCCCTTCCCAGGGTGGCCTGCCCCTCCTTTTCAACAGTGAGAGGCAGTAAAAGGTTAATGGCATGCTTCCTGCCTCTGGTTCTTCGGAGCTAAATGATCAAATGACGTCAGGACTGGGCAAAAGCTCGATTCCTAGTTAGAGCCATCACAGCTCCAGAAATGAAACTCGGCCCAGTGTCCCTCTGCTCAGAGGCTCTTCACTGGACCCAGTACATCAATAAGGCTGCCAATTACAGCTGAATGCACGCTCCTGCCCTGGTCTTCACCAGCAAGGCAGTGGACTGCCGCTGGCCACAGCAGGTGAAAGGCCCTGAGTCCACCTGTGGCTCAGGCTTTGCTCAAATCTGCAGGGGGAGGGGCCTCAGAGGCTGTCACTGCTGCCCTGGCTGCCTTCTTCCCATGCTGGTCTTTTTCCCAGATGTCCTAGGAGAAAAGCCAACCCAGCCAGCACTCAGACACCTGCCCGCCAGACCAGCCTGCCAGGAGCTCCCATATTAGAGAGGGTCCAGTCGGGCTTCTGCATACCATGCATCCCAAGCTGCTAGACTGGTGACCCTATGATTTCAGGTCACACCCATATGAGCAAAGGCAGTGGGTGCCATGCTGGACATCCCCCTTTGTCTCAAATAGGTTGTTTTTGGTTGTTTGCTTTTCTGATAAACAATCTGAATAGGCATAATGGCCTCATCACCAAGAGTATGAAAATAAATCGCCAAATTAACAGAACCCCAAGGGCTGAGGACAAGAAGGCAGGGAGCAGAGAGTAGGGCGACAGAAGAGACTTGATTTGGGTCTCCAGCACTGTCCTGCTGGAAAAGGCCCCAATTCTCATCACAGCTCCTATGCTCCCTGCAAAACCTTGGATGACTCACAGACAATTAAGGCACAGACTTCAACCCATCCCATAACTCCTTTACCAGAGAAAACTGCTGGTGAAAGTGTGGAGAATTTCTTTCTTTCCGTGAATACTGCTTTACTGCAATCCTCTCAACCCAGCCTATACATCATCATCACCTAGAGGGGTTTTAAAAGACAGGGATTGCACGCCCCACCCTCAGAGCCTCTGATTTACTTGGTCTGAGGTGGGGCCTGAGAGTTGGTCTTCTTTAAGAGCTCCCCAGGTGATTCTAATTCTGATGTGATTCACAGTGTATATAAATTTTATAGCTTTTTCGTGCAATATTATGTCATCGGCATTTCCACGTCATTTAAAAACTCTCTGTAAACAGCATTTTAATGGATGTGTAATCATCCATCATATGAGCGTCCCATAATTTCCTTTCAGTTTGCTTTATAAGTGTTCTCCTGAGGGGGTGTCGGCTGTGGCTTGTGTCTCCACTGAAGAGCTCTCCGCAGCTCCCAAGGCAGATTTCACACCCCTTCCCCGCTGATGGCAGGTGCATTCAGAGGCCCACGGAGTGGCCTCCCGCTATGCCATCTTAGAATCCTGCACTGCACCCTAAAATTCTTGAGAAACTGGTCATTTCTGCCAGGAGGATCATTTTGGTTCCATATACCCAGAGCAAATGCATGTTTGATGAGGTAGGTTCCATATTCATTCATTCGGGGTCCAGTTTTCCCCGTGAGATCCTCTGGAATTTCCACAAGGCTCACTGGTTTATGGTAGTCACCACCTTAAAAAGTATTTTGAATCTTTTCTTTTGGACCAGAAATTAGGTCAGGAGCTGATTCTTCATCTTCCTCTTGCTTATTCCTCTTAACATCTTAAAAAATCTGCATCTCTACAGAAATAGGGGCCTTATTAGCCCAGGCTTGCAAGGTGCTGCCCTACTTTGGAGCCTCAGGCTCAGTCCTGGAAGTTGAAACTCGGAGGTGAACTCCTGCAAAGGGAGGGCTCATTTCTAAAGATTCTCGTGACTCTCCTCATGACCACAATGTCCAGCTTTCAGAGATCCATCAGCAAGACAGCTGCTCCCCCAAACTCCAGGCTGGGGCAGAGATGCCTCATCTACCATCCAGATGTTCTAGGAAGGAGCAAACACCTGGCAGCAAACTGGAGCCCATTTCCAATTTGAAGCTACCAGTTTCCATCAGGGAACTATCAGGCAAGGCCCCTCTATTTCCCATTCCGGGAACATCTGGCGAGTAGATGATTAGAAGCACATGCTGGCAGCTACTAACATGCTTCCCAGCTAAATCTAAGCTGAGTCCCAGGGGCCCTATCTCCCGTCCTGTCTCTAATCCACGGTCCCACCCCATTCGCCTCCCCACCCTAGCCTTGCCGAGCTTTACTGCAAAACAGATGTTGTACCTGACCCAAGATCTCCCAGGCGCACACACAAAATTTTTTTAAAAGAGGCTGCAACATGAAACAATCTCCCTAAGTCCAGCATAAGTCAGGACATTTCTCCCTCTGTCCCCGCTTCTTCCCGGGTACCAGCCAGGCCCAGGTGTGCTCACTTCAACCTGTCAACCTTTTCTCTCTCGCCAATAAACACCACCACAGCGCTCCAGCCTCCTGGAGCCCCACCTGGGTGTAAAGCTTGTCATTTCCACTCAGCAGGCATTACGCTAACCAGGCCACAGGTACTCCCTCTTTGGTTGAGAGTCTATGGCAATTTTAACATGAAGGAATGTGCTGAAAAGCACTCTCTAGGAGTTTAGTAACACTCACATGCAGTAAACCAGGTTTAGTGTGAAGGCCTCTTCAGGAAAAAGAATCAACAGGGAAGAAGGGGATTAGAGGTGGAGGCTAGGTGTTAAGTGTTAGGACTTGAGCCATTAATCACCAAGAAAGTTCCAGAATGATCTCACCACCTCCTGTGGTGAGGCCCTTTGGGGGTCAACCGTCTTCTACAGGTTTCATATCCGAAGGCACTAGAGGCAAGAGAGTCTTTGCTCTTGACTGGGGCAAGATTTGGGGACTGGGATAGGATTATGCCCCTGGATCACACCATGGCCAGTAGTTTCCCTGGGGAATTCTCATGATCCCAAACTTGAGTCACTGTCTTGTATCTTGTGCCCACCTTATAGATCATCCCAACTCACACTGAAATGTCCAAAGGAGTGGAAATATGGTTATATATGATTTGGTGAAAAAATAAAGCATCGTTCATTTTCTAGATGGCATCCTTGTGTGGGCCAAGAGGCCTCCACCCAGCATAAAGAGGGTTCATGTTCTCACCTCCCCTCTCGGACAGCGGTGACTTCACGCCACTCCCCTGCACCCAGCTCCCCCAGCCTTTATTTCTGTTTGTTTCCCAGTTGCAGAAGTGCTGAAAGAACATAGGGCTTGGAGTCAGATCAACTCAGGTCCGTATCTCAGATCCATCACTTATGGGATGTCATCAATCCTGCTGTGCCTTAACGTCTCCATCTATCGAATGGAGACAGCAATACTCCTCTTGCAAAGGTTATTGTGAGGATTCAGTAAAGGTATTTATTGTGAGCTGGGTGCACAGCAAGGTGCTTAAGACTTCTTCTGCCTCCTCCCCTCCCCCTTCCCATAATCTGTCATAACTGTAGACAGACAAGCCTATTAGGCCAAGCAGATGAAGGAGGTTAAAAGCATGCCACCCTTCCCTGGGGACAGGTAATCGGATCATCTCTGAGGCAGTTGCCCCATCCACCAGGAAGACCCCCAACTTCCTGATGCCTGGGCAGGGATTGAAAGGAGCCCGACCACTCTGCCGTCTTTGGGGCACAGCTCTGTTGCAAGTGGCACGCACACCCCGCTCCACAGAGAGACTGGCAGTCGCCGGTTAACTGCCAGTTAAGGCAGCTGCACTTTACAGTAACCCAGCATGGACAATATTATGAATGACACTCTCAAGCTGCCAGCCCAGGGACTCATTACAGTCAAGGTACAACATGGCGGCCTGCCAAGCCCCCGGCTTTCACACTCGCTATGCCAGAACATCCACACACAATTTAATTGCATTATAATTTCAAAAGTGCTTTTCAAACTGGAAAAAGGCATTCACTGATTAACCAGCGAAGAGCAAAATTGTTTATGAAATTGAATACAAAAAGCTACAGAAATGTAATTGGGTCGTTCTAGCACCTAATTTTCAAGCCATTTTCCCCACTTATTTAATCACGAGATACAAAAGGAGCGACTGAATTGACTTCATACTAATTAGATTACTCCCTGCGATACTCCGGGCCTATATTCCAACTGGTTGATAGCAATGTTTTAAACGGAAACAAAAATTCGGCAGCAGCTTGTCTGCGGGACAGAATGGATTGTCTGGAATAGACCCTTCCATCCGTTAATAAGAACAAGCATTTGTCTCCCAAACCTCCCAAGCTCCCTACTACGTGTAAGCGTCCTTGGAGAAACATCACCCTCCAGGGCATTGATGGGAAGACTCCTCGGGTCCCTCTCCCACATTCCCTGGAAGAATAAGTTTGAACATGCCCCTTCTATTAAATCCTGCCACCTCCCCAGCGGGCATGGCTGCTGCACAGGCAGGCAGAGAAAGCCACGCAGCCACTCTCCTAATTGGCTGTACGAGGCCCTTGGTGCACCTCTGAACACTTTTCCTTTCACTGTTTCATAAATTGACTGGTGGCCCCAACCAGATCAATGGCAGCCTCTCGGGCAAGCCCAGCTCCGTTGAATTCTTTCCTCAGTTCTGCCCTGAGCTTCCTGAGATGAGCCAAATCCTCATTCTCTCAGTTACTGAGTGAATACAACCACGTTTGTCCCAGAAAGCAAGATACCTGACTCTGCACCTGCCCTCTGCCAACACGAATGTAGTCAGCTACGGTGACTTCTGCACAGGTAAACACAGGCAATGCGAGGCCCCAGTGCCTGAGAACACCAACATGTGACTCAGGAGGGGTCAGGGCTTCCTTACGCTCAGCTAGAGACCTTCTTTTGATATGTGGTTCAGCCTTCTCCAAGCTTTTTTAGCTCATTTTAAATTTTATTAGGAGAAACATAATTGATTATATAATTAAATGTAAAACGTACATTATCAAGATATCTCAGCACTTCACAGGCCATTTAATCAAGATATCTGAGGCTGTGCCAAAAGGAATTAACTTACATTAAACCTCAAGTACGTATTACTCTGCCATATTTGTTTCCACGTTTAAGATGGGTCTTCCTCTCTGAGAACAGGGACGCATCCTTCAAGGACCGTGCCGTACACAAGCTCTGGGTCTGAAGGTCCTCCATGCCGCTTCTCAATTTCTCCAAATGGAGAAAACCCAAAAGGCCGCTCTACCTCGAACCCTATCTGCAGATGTGACATCTTCACACAGCCCCCGATTCCTCTTGTCTGTGAGGATGTCTTTGGGGGTCTGCTCAAGTGCCCCAGCAATACACAGCTGGCCCAAAGAAGAAAAGGGGTTTTCGCTTGTACTTGCTCATCGTAAATTGCTACCCTCCCTGGGAAAGCAAACAAATGTTATTTAGGAGGCAACAGGGGTGTCTCATGTCTACAGCCAATTTTCACCAAACCCAGGGAGCCCGAGAAAAAGGAAAATAGCAAGAAGGGGGCATCTGCCTGAAATGCCTTCCCCTCCTGTGCTTTCAGAGCCTAGGTGGACACAGCTTCAACTGCTCTGCCAAGCTGCTCCAACAAATGCATTCATTCAGTAACCATCTGCTGAGCCTGGCTCAGGTGCCAGGCATGGGCGTATAAAATAAAACCTGTCTCTGTCTTCAGAGAGTGCCCAGTCCTTAGCAGGAGAGGCACAGGCAGACAATCCCAACACAAGGCCAGTAAGACTGTGATGCAGCCACAGCAGGACAAAAGGAAGGATGACTGCCTGCAAGAATGCAGGAAGGCTTCCAGGCAGGTGCCATCCATCCATTCTACACGGGAGACGAGGCTTCCAGGCACCAAAGGGGCAGGGATGCACATTCCAGGTGGAGACAAGGGCAGGTGCAGAGTCAGGGAAGCCTCCGGAAGCACCGTGCACTGAGAACCCACAGGCAGGGTCAGCTGACTCAAGACCAGGGAATGGTATGGGGTAAGGCTGGGAAGGCCGGCTGGAACCGAATTCAGATGTGCTATGCTTATCCTACAGAAAAATGGGAAATCCATCATGATCTCTTCCTTCTCTGGAAGCATCAGTGCTATCCAGGCACAGTGCCAGGCACTGTGGATCGTACAAAAAAATCCTTAGATGCAGAGCAGGGTGGCACAGCCGAATACCAGGCACCCTGGCTCTCAAGTCAGACCACCTCTGATGCATATTCTGTGTCTTCAGCAAGTAACCGTGTCTTGGAGTCTCAGTTTCCTCATCTATCAAAGAGAAACTCTGTGAGGATTAAATAAGGCAACATATGTAAGGCACTTAGGACAGCATCTAGCCCTGTAAGGTGCCCGATAAACGGCTGTTGTTAATGAAGGTGGTGAAACAGATAAACACACAGAATGGTAACCGACAACCCCAGGCATCACAACTGCACCAAAAGGTATTGTCCAATGGATAAACAGCCGTATGTAAGTGCCAGAGAGTGGACCGGACAGTGCAGCAGCGGTTCATCTTCGCATTACTCGGTCCCTCCTATGTGCTTACACTGTTTACTGAATGAATGAGCAAAGGAAATATCACACAATTTAGCATTAGCCACACATTTGATGAGACTCCCGATCCTGAAGGTCAGGGCCACGCTTTATACATCTGTGCTCTGTGCTGGACACAGACTGCAAGCTCCATAAATGCCCCAAAGAATCTCTTATTAAGCTCCCCCCCACAGCAGCATAGTCTCCAGAACCATGCCCAAGACTCAGATTGCAATACGGACTTTGAGTAGCCATGAGATGGGTAGAATGGCCTCACCATCATCATCACCCCAACCTCCTGTGCTTATTGGCGGTCTCCAGGCCACCTCGCTTGGACCCAGTTAGGCCCAGAAATATCAGAGCGTCCCCCAAAGTGGAGGAAGGGCCCAAATGCATTCAGAAATGTCCCTAGTTAAAAGAAAACCCTCTAAGGGCACAGGGCAGAGGATGCAGGCCACAGCCGTACCTTTGACAATTGGCTCCTAGGAGTCACATGATGCCTCGTTACAAGGCGACCTTCTGGGCTGTCCTGGGCCAGTGCCCATAAATATGTTAGCTCCTGGGCAATTCTTAATTACTGCTGCACTCAAACCCAGCCATCTGTGCCCCGTTCCAACAAGAAATGCACAAACACATGACACGCCCTTCACACAGGCAGAGAGGATGGCCAGCCAGGGACACCGGGGCCTTTGTGTCTTGAGCACAACGGCATCGGCCGCACAGAGAGAAGCAGGAGCAGGGGGCTGGCCATAACGGACGTCCTATTCATCGGGCTGTGCTCGGGAAACGTGACATGCCTCAGAGGAGGCACCTAGGCCCGTTCCGGCTCGAGTGGGCTGTTCAGCAGAGCGTGCAACAGGCCAGACGATGGGGTCTTCCAGAACCCCTTCACCACAGCATCTTTGGGGAGGGCAGCAGGCCTGGGGACTAGGAGGTGAGGGATGAAAGGAAAATACAAACTCTCCATTTTGGAGACAGGGTCCATCTATATGAGGCGTGTGTGTGTGTGTGTGTGTGTGTGTGTGTGTGTGTGAGAGAGAGAGAGAGAGAGAGAGAGAGAGAGAGAGAGAGAGACTAAAACGGGGCCATTATTGGTATGTTAAATGCTGGAAGGCGAGGGTCCACATTCATTAGGAAAGGCTGGAGGTTACCTAACATGGGTTGTACTTTATCCAACGTCATTCACTATTTTCAGGACAGAATGGAAATGGGTCTTGGGGTTCCCAGCTCAGTGCTAGCTTGCCTGGGATCTTGGGCAGTGGCCTACCTGCTCTCAAGTTTTTCCACCTATACAAGGGTCCCTATCTCACAGGGCTGTGGGAAAGGCTGAGTGAGTGTAAATGGTCCCTGAGTGTAGGGCTGGAAAGAAACAGAACTTTCCACAGGAACCAACAGGAGAAGCAACTAAGGCACTAAAGGGAGCAAGCTCTAAGGCAAGTAGCCATTGGTATGAAAAATAGTCCACGTGGACGACAGGTTAGGTGATGAGAAATTACTTAATGGGTCTGACGTATGTTGTTTGGTGACGGATACCCAAAAACCCTGCTAGACCTCTATGCAATCTATGCATGTAATGAAACTGCACGTGAACCCCACAAATCTGTACACATTTTTTTTTTGGAGACCTGAGTCTTGCTCCCCAGGCTGGAGTGCAATGGCGTGATCTTGGCTCACTGTAAACTCCACCTCCCAGGTTCAAGAGATTCTCCCATCTCAGCCTCCCGAGTAGCTGGAATTACAGGCGTGCACCACCACACCTGGCTAATTTTTGTATTTTTAGTAGAGATGGGGTTTCATCATGTTGGTTAGGCTGGTCTTGAACTCCTGACCTCAAGTGATCCGCCTTCCAAAGTGCTGGGATTACAGGCGTGAGCCACTGCACCTAGCCTGTACACATTTTTAAAAAAGAAAAAAAAAATAGTCTACATGCAATTCACACAGCAAGACTTATCTCTCCATTAGTGCAGGCCCTAAGGCTCTGATTTGTTAGCCACCAGAGTGCCTGTCAGTGTTTGCAGTGACTAAGTTTTTTTACGCTGGTGAAATAAAAACAGAAGTATTTTTTTCCCAACATAGTATTCTTACAAGATGGCTCTCCTCCACCCTCCGGAAAGCTGGCCAACAGCATGTGTAGCAGTGGGTGCCTTCTGCTGGGGAGCTGGGACCCACTGGTGTCTGCTGCGATGGCACAGATCTAAGAAGGGCTGTGTTATATAGCTCTGTGCTTCCAGTTACCTCAGAGAGTGAGATCCCTGATTCCAGGCTACAGACAACACCAATGCCCACGGTAGGAGTTGCCTGGGACCAGCAGGGGATGCCTTGGCTGAGAGAAGAATGCTTCCTCTGTGCACGAAAGCACCATGAGAAGAGGCCCGGGTGATGGCCTTAGTGATGTCTCTAGACACATAAGCTTCTTGGCCAGGATCCATCTCTGAACATCTTGGGATGCCACAGCACTTGGCTTACCAGTCACTGTTTACTGGATGTGCGGATGGGTGGGTGGGTGGGTGGGTGGATGGATACACAGAAAACAACAGCTGCTATTTATTGGACACTCCTATATATCAGGCTCTTTATATATGGTCCCTCACGTAATCTATAGCAACCACATCTGAAGAAGTGTTCTTATCCCTGTTTTACAGATGAGGAAACTCAGAGAGGTTCTGAGAGGTTAAGGAGCTTACATATATAGGAAGTAGAAAGAGCCAGAATTTGAATCCAGGCCTGTTGTGCTCCAAAGCTGCAAATTCAAATAATATCTGAACCAATCTTCTCTGAGTGTCAATTTCCTCCTCTTTAAAATGGGGCCACTGCCATCTGCTATTGCTTAGGCAGATGCCTTCCAGGCCTCTAAAGTTCTCATTAAAGATGCAGCTGACCCCCTCTGGATAAAGGGGTGCTGCTTCAGGACGGGCAGCAGAGACTGATCTCAAGGGCATGTGCTACCACCTCTTGGAGCACCTGGCTGCGAGTTTCCTATCTTTCTGTCGTCCTGCCTGTGGACTCCTGGCCCACGCTTCCTCATTAGCCTCCTACTGGGAAAGGGGCCAGAAGATCAAAGCTGCAACTGAGCAAACAGTTCTTATTGCTTCCTGTTTGCAGTCTGGACGAAAGGTCAGGTGGGGGTGGAGGTAGGAGACAGTCTCTGACCCGCTAGTTCAAGCGCAATTCACACAGGATTTCTCAGAATAAACTGCACAGAAATGGATATGCTGGGGTCGAACAACAGCGAGATGGGAGAGCAAGCGCAGGGATTTTTGTGATATCTGGGACCTGTCTGGTACTGACAAGCCTCAGGAACTGAGACACAGCTGATGCAACTGCAAATACAGTGTGTTCCAGGCAGGAGAGCAAAAATATCAAATGCTCCCACCCTCCACGTTGGCAGAGCCCTGTCCAGAGCTCCCAGGCCCACCCACGCGGCCATCTCCCCATCTCACGGCTATGGTTTCAACACTTCTCTTGGTTCCTTCCGGGTCGTGGGGTCTCCTCATGATTGCTCAAGAACAGACAGTGGAAGAACAAGAGGTTTCCATATTTGACTCCCTAAATGTGCACATCAGCCTGTGCAGAGGGCACCGACCTCACCCACCATTTGCTTCATCAGCTAGGAGGGCTCCGGAAAGTCACCATTCCCCCTGGAGCACAGAGCAGCTCCTTTGGAGCTGGGAGGACGATGGGCTTTCCGCCCTTCCACCTCTGCTCTTGCCCCAGTTCCGCTGGGGTGAAATGGGCTTGCCTCCTTTCCTGGGATGCTCACAGAACAGAAACCCACAATGCATTACTTGGCAAAGATTAAATAACCAAAGCCAACCTGCAAGGCATGCTGGTGGTGACCACCACCTTTACTGAGCTGTGAGGAACTGTACAAGCATTTGCCCTAATGACTCCTCTCTACACCAGCAGGAATTAATAACAGCAGCAGCATTACTATACTGCTCTAAAACAGCAACATTAGTCATAAACAATAGCAAGGATGTGTTACTGTTACCCCAACTTGCAGATAAAGAGTCAGAGGCCCTGAGGGTTACGTAACCCGCCTAAGGTTGCTCAGCTGGTAGGCAGTTAAAGTCTGGGATTTCTAAGTCAGGCAGGCTGATATCTGAGTCCTTGTTTCCCAACCACGCTTCTCCCAAAACACGGTGATCTGGAGGTGGTGGGAGGAAACAGGACAGAGAAAAAAGTTTTGAAAATGTTCATGAAAGGGGGCGTTGTAAATCCCTGCGGAATTGGGTGGAAGTGTCCCCATCAGCCCCACTCCAGGGTTCCTCAGAGGGGCACAGGTTACTGCAAGTCCCCCATCCCAGGAGTTTCTGCAGAGGGACTTAGGGCACCCTACCCCTCCCCCTCCACCACCCCAGAAAATATTTTAAAAGAACAAAATTTCCCCCCAAAAGACCGCGAGAAAAGCCAGCTAGCAGGGCAAGTTATAAAGATGTCATTAACGCAGTACACCGCTTCCGTGGGCTTAGTAGGTTTTCACATTTGCTACTGTGCTACGGGAGATACCAAGCAGCAATTTTCAACAGCCTCCTCCATGGCCCCATCTCCAGCCTTCCAGAATCACACGTGTTTCTACTTTAAAACCTGTTAACATGGTATAATATGTTCGGAGCACAAATCCAGATGGCCAGAGGCCTCAGAAAATGCACGGCATCCTGCTGAAGAACTGATCTTACAACTCCGCTACCAACAGCAGCGAAGGAGTTTCCCTGCGAAGGTGGCCCGGCCCAGGGCTGAGCTGCCTGCTCCTGCTTCACGAAGCCCTACCTCTGCAGGGGCGTGGGGCAGCCTTTGGAGATGTCCACCTCTCAGCCATTGCGGCCAGACGCTCTCTTAAAGTCGTGGCTTTCTGTCCGGTAGCCTTGGCACTTCAGCAGACACTGGCTGTCTCTGAGCAGAAGCTGGAGAAACGCACTGGATTTGGCTGCCTGGGGAGCAGGTGCAGGAGCAAAGCCAGGGTGCAGGGGCAGGCATCCCTTGGGTGGCAGGCTGTCATCAGCACAGCTGGTCCCACACAGTCCCCTCACTTTTCCGCACCACAGCGCCTGCCTGGTCAGTGGCTCCCAGGGCTTTTGCATGTTCACCACTAGGATTCTATATGGCTGTGAGCAGGGCTGAGACAAGCCTTGGATTCAGGAGCCCAAGTCACTCTGCTAACCATGTGTCATCTTCCATCAAGACCCGCACCGTCCAGCCAGTCCCAGCTAGGGAAGCTGGTATTGCCAACAGGGCTGCGGGGAAACCGCAGGAGTCCAGGGAAACCGTGCTGTCCTTAAGAGAGGAGTGGACAAGATGGGAGAGGAGAGGGGGACCTGATAGAAAGGGCGTCGGAGCTTGTCCTCTTTTTACCCCCATCCTTCTCATTCCTCGCGTTAACTCTCCAAAGGCTGTCCTCACATGGGTGTGCTTTCACCCAAACTCTCTCCCTCTCAGGTGGCGCTTCTGTCGATGTCTGTTTCTATTTTGGGTGTAGGTAATGCTGCCTTTGTGGTTCTCATTTGGAGAAGGTATGAATCAAAATGATGTCAAAGAACTTCTGATTTCTTTTT
>NW_016107430.1:4704415-4717792 GCF_001604975.1 Cebus imitator | reverse complement strand
GGGGTTTCACCATGTTGGCCAGGCGGGTCTCACACTCCTGACCTCACATGATCTGCCCGCCTCAGCCTCCCAAAGTGCTGCAATTACAGGCGTGAGCCACCGTGCCCGGCTGAACCTCTGAGTTCTTGATTCTTGGGAGGCAAACAAACTGGGAGGTTCTGTGATTCAGGAACTCCGCGAAGAGACAGCGGGATCCAGCAGGCCTGTCTTTGCTCCTGGCAGGGCTGGTGCTTTGTCCCTGGCAGAAGGGCTGGTCTGGGCTTAAGAGAGGTCAGAGGGATGGGGCAAGTGACTTAGAGTGGTGGCTTTCTGTTATGCTACCAGGAGGGATGTCTCCCAAAACACACAGTAAGCAGTAGTTCCGCCAGCCGGGGCCTTATCCCCACCTCTAGGCAACAGGATGGGTCTTACTGGGCCTCCAAGAACTCAAATTCTAGGGGAGGAGCAAACCCTCCTGACCCTACTCACTCACTCCAGGATGCGGGCCCTCAACAGCAGAGGCCAAAAGGGGAACCACCCCCTCTGTTATTTGTTGGAAAGACACTATTTATAGCTCCAGATCGTTAACTGCCTTTTTAAAAAGACTGTTCTTGGGGCGACTTTTAGAGCATCTGTCTTCCCTCAGATGGCTGCGCTGAATAGGTGCAATTACAGAGGCGCCTAATACACTGGGACCATAACTGCGAGGAGTTTCTCTTTGTAATCTAAGCATGTCCTTTTCCCCAGAGCCTTTATTTAAATATTTTGTCAGCTCCCCACACCAACAGCAGGCAAGCTCCGTCTTGCGCACTCTCGGAAGCTGGGAGGGGGCTGTTATGAGAGATACTACTCCTAGCCCCTCATTCTTCTTGGCAAAATAAATCACGAAAGCCAAGAAGGAGGGTGTGCAGGGCAGAGTCAGCTGCAGCCCCAGAGCTCCTCAGCACCCGAGGAGATGGCGCTTTCTGGAATGCTGACAATTTGCTGACTTAGCTGCCTTGGTTATGGACCTAACATGGAGAAGAAATTATTCAGCACCCAAGGAAACAGTTCTGCTCTTCTACCCCGTTAATTCAGATCCAAACTTGGGGCTGGTTTCTCCCTCAATGGCATTTCAGGAATTAGGGACTGTGCACCCCCAAGAGACACTCAATGAGACCTCTGCTCCCCATTCCCATCGGGGAGCAAATGCAAACCTGTCAGACTTCTACACAGAAAGCCTTGCCTTGGCATGGGCAGGAGGGGGAACACCCCAGCTCAGGGTTATGGGGGATGAGCCAACGGCCCAGAGGACCTGTCCCTGGCCACATACCCTTGCAGGCAGGGTTCTCCCTGGGTAATCCACACCTTCCAGAGTCCACAGCAAGCAGAAAGTAACTGAGAAGTGAGCTGGGAGGAGCTGGCATTACCAAATTCATTCCAAACTTGTATTCATGAGAGTCCAGGGAGGGAAACGGGGCTGAGCCCTGGGCAGATCTTGAAGACTCCATCACGATGTCTTGGGAAAAGACTCCAGTTCCTGAGTGACTCCTGTGCTTTTTTGTGGCATATTCCTGGTCTCATGTTGTATAAAAAGAGGTAGGAAGACCCTGACCTGGCTGTCATATGTAAGTCAGCCCACCTCCTACCTGGTTGCCTACAACTAAGGAATTCTCTGTGTGCAGGTAGCCTGCCCCTCATCCTAACATTTCTTTTTTTTCTTTTTTTTGAGATGGAGTTTCGTTCTTTACCCAGGCTGGAGTGCAATGGCGCGATCTCAGCTCACCGCAACCTCCGCCTCCTGGGTTCAAGTGATTCTCCTGCCTCAGCCTCCCGAGTAGCTGGGACTACAGGCATGCACTACCACACCCAACTAATTTTGTGTTTTTAGTAGAGGTGGGGTTTCTCCATGTTGGTCAGGCTGGTCTCAAACTCCCAACTTCAGGTGATCTGCCCTCCTCAGCCTCCCAAAGTGCTGGGATTACAGTTGTGAGCCACCGCGCCCAGCCTGTAACATTTCTTAAGAAGGTGGATTTCTGCACACTATCTGCCATGCCTTTGGCTTACCCCTCATTCTGTTCACTCCTCAGGCAGGGATGAGGAACGATATTATCGGGCACCTTTTCGATCCCAACAGTGGGCTCCATAGTCCATCCCCTGAACCATCTTGCACAAGTCCCTTCTCCATTTCAGCCTTCAGTCAACCCACCTATGAAACATCCCATATCCCGTGCTCCCACCTAGAAGGCGCCCATGACAGCATACATCACTGAACACCAAATAAGGCCAGACGTCATACTTATATTCATTTGGGAGGGTAAACATAGACGCTCATTCAATTCCTCCTTCCTTTTATTAGTACTGTTGGGAGGACCTCAAGCTGTCACTGAGTGGGTAAAAGTACTTTGTAGATGACTTTATCTTAAAGACATTAATTAGCTAAAGAAACAAAAAGCTCTGAACATCAGGTGTGAACCTAGCCACAGTGCCACATGCCTCTGCAAAGTCTCTCTCCCAGCAGTGAGGGCCTCGAAGCTAACTTCATGGCAAGAGCCCAACCAGCCAATCAGTCCACTTGGAAAACAATCCTGTGACCTTGCTTCAGGAGCCCGCATGGGCTCTGAGTCCAGCGACAGGAGGCTGTGATGTCACTGGACACCCTGACCTCCCTCCTACCCCAAAGACTGATGGCGGCACCGACATGTTCTGCCTCACAGCCTCACGTCCCTCGCCTGCCCGCCTCAAGGAAGAAGTATTCCTACATTTCTAACTGATGTCTCAGGGAAATAATTAGATGTCACTACTCCAACATTACATTACAACTTCCCTGCAGATCCTGGAGGAAGGGGAAATGAGTTACAACAAGCAAACCAACCTAAATACAGTTGGTAATTGAAAAAGTGGCCAAGGAAATCAGGAAGGGAGGAGCAAGCAAGCCAGACCTAAACGGATTATCAATCATTTCCTTTTAGGGCAAGCTCCAGTGCAACTTAATCAATTGCTATTGCTTCCCAAATTCAATGTGAAAACTGATACTGTGCAGAAGGAGCAAAAAACATTAAATGTTTACCATTACCTTCTTGATAAGACACCGGACAACGTCCATTCAATCCCAATCCAGTTCCAAGCTTAGCAGCATAAAAGAAATTTACAAGCAACAGAACTCAGATAATGTGTCACCATTACCACTAACAGTGTAAAGTGCCTGAGGGATGTTCTCCAGGCATCACTGGGACATGGGTTTTAATAGTCACAACAAGAAGTGGTGGTTGTGAGGCTGGGCAGCCTGTCCTGACTGTACTTTTACTCACTCAGTGACAGCTTGAGATCCTCCCAACAATACTAATGGAAGGAAGGAGAAACTGAATTAGCAAGAAAAGGGAGTGATGGATGCCACATGGGGCTCCAGGAAGGTAGTTGTGTGACCTTTGCACTTCCAAGGTCTCAGGTCACTTGGCCTGGAAGGGCTGCAGCATCTGTTGCCATAGCAACCCGGTGAGGCTAAACACCATCAGTCTTCTAATTAATAAGTACATACCAAGTATCTATTACGTCCCAGGTACTGGGGACACCAAGAGGAACAGAACATAGTCTCCTGCAGTTAAAGTCCTCATAATAACTGGGGGAGTCAGTGTGAGCAATGATGGAGGCATGCTCAGGGGGTTCAGGAGGGAGGAAGGGGCACCCATCTGGGGACCCTGAGGAGTTTGTCAAAGAAAAGGCGTGTAGGGGTTAATATGGCAAAAGTCAACGGAGAACCTGGCTGGTTGAGGAGCTGCTGGGGCCCAGGCTGTGCTGAGCAGGGAACCCCAGCTGGCAAGGAATGAGGAGATAGGCTCCGTCATGCCCACACTGGAGGCCACACTGAGGCGCCTGGGCAGGCAGCCACCAAACTTGGCATGACCAGAATCACATTTTAGAAAGATCCCTCTAAATGGATCAGAGAGCCACAGGCCTGGAGGCAGGAGTCCCGGAGAGTTGCTGCTCTGCCAGGGACAGATGGGATAGGTGCCTGAAGCAGAGCAAGGCGGTGGGTGCAGAGGACAGGGTGACCCAGAGCTGGCGGTGCAGAGGCTGGACAGATGTGTGGGAGATGGGGCCCAGGATGAAGCCTCAGGTATGGCTTGAGCAACTGGGCACCATTACCCAGGTTAAGGGACATGGGTTGGGGGGCAGCCTGGGATCTTAGCCCAGAAGCCCCACCTCCTCACACTGCCCTACTTCTCACCCACAGGAAGCAGAAGTCTTTCTGGAGCTCAGCCTCGTGCCCAAACACGAGGGAGGGAAGGAGCAGCAGAGCAGAGTCCCAGGCTGCCTCGGAAGTCTCAGCAGAATTGAGTGAAAGAGCCCAGCAGGGGCTGCAGGTGCTTCTCACGCCTCAAGAATGAAAATTCAGGTAGCAATTATAAAATGATGTTTGTTAAATCCAGTGGTTCATAACTCCCAAACACTTAGTCTTTGTATTAAAAGTAAGCCTTATTGTTATAATGCACAGTGGAGGACTGCTTATAGAGCACAGACCTTTGTATTATAATTTTTAAAAGGCCCTTTTAAATAATTACAAAGAGTGTTTGCTTTCAAATGCCATGGGTTACACTTTTATGGGCATGACTATAACCATTTTTGTAAAGAGTAAGAGTTGTATAAAATAAGAAATAAATACAGTACTCAACTTCCTTTGATATTATCATCATCAACCCTCTAATTTCATCACCTTATGGGGGAGACCCTTCTTTATTTTTGTGGTAGCTATTTCATCATTTCCTTCATATTTTCCTCTTATAAAAAATGTATTTGATACTGCGAAAAAAAAAAAAAAGAAAATTCAGGTAGCAGGAAGGGATGGTTGTGAGTAGGTCTATAATGATATGGCCCAGGGGCCAAAGCCCAGGTTTTATAGCCACGCCTGTTCAGACCAGAGCTCTGTCGCTGGCTGTGTGCCCATGGGTAAGTTCCTTAACCCTTCTGTTTCTTCATCAGAAAAAATGGGCATAATCACAGCTCTACCACACAGGGTCAGCCTGAAGGCGAAATGAGATAGAGCAAAGGAAGCGCTCAGCCCAGGACCCCGGCTTAGGGAGTGCTGAGCTCTCGTCTTATTATCCTTGTTAAAAACAATAACATCATCCCAGATAGAGGGCAGGTGTACAACATTCCCTCACATCTTTCAACACCAAGGAGGCAGGAAATAGAGCGTTCTAACGCTTCCCAAACAGGCATGGTACACACACACTGACTACTTGCTGAGGTGGGGAGAGGGGAAAGGTGTCTCAGGACGCCACACCCCAGCCTCACTGGAGCAACTGGCGGCAGATGTTGGCGGCTCTTAGCTGTTCCTTCTACTTGATGGAGGGTGACTTTGCAAGTAACAAGGCTCTCTAGTAATGCTCCATAAAACTATGAATTTACTTTGAGAGCACCAAGTCTAATTACCTTGCCAAGACTCTCTGCATTTTTAAGAACCATCCTCCCTCCCCTGCCCCAAACTCTTGATCCTGAGGACTCTTGTTAGCAATACTTGGTGTCGTTCTTGTTTCGCCTGTTGCCGTGGCAACAAAGCACTGTTTACCAGCCTTTCCAAGCTGGTACATCTTTATTAGCACCCGGATCCCATGAGGAGCAGGAAGCAGTGCAGAGGTTTAAAGAGCATTAATCCCCTTAAGCTTTGCAAACCTCTCTAGTTAGGGAGCCCATAAAGGGGCAGGGAGGGAGGGGAAAATTGAGGTCTCTGCCATTTTCAGGGTCCTCCTAGAATCATTAAGCCCACATGAAGGACCGGACTGAAAAAACTTATCTCTCTGGAACTTCGCTTTAAATTTCTCCTCTTGAAAGAGACAAACTTGTGGGCTGCCTTTGCTTCACAAGAAAAGTCTGCTACCCATCCATCACAGAAGGGCTGCTGGCTCTTTCCTCACTGCCTCTCTGACACTGCTCTCTCGCGATAAACACAGGATTTTCAAAAACGGTTATCTTTCAGCCAGGAGGAGGGACAGCCACAAAGGCACACTAGCTGGGCTGCCCATGCACCCTCCTCTGTCCCTCCGCGATGAGAATCGAAGGATGATTCAGAGCTGCGACAGATTTCCAGTCTATTTCAAAAGAAAAAACCGAAGTCAGAAAGCAGCTCAAGAAAGCTCCCCCCGTCTCCTTAGCCTCAGCCTGTCTTGGAAGGTTTTTCAAAGTCAACACCAGAGCAGAAGTGGGAAAGGAGGGAGAAGAACGGGATTCTTTACATCATTTAAAAGCAGTTCAATGTCCCAATGCCCCTCCCACCAAAAAAACGTCTCTTTCATCTTTTATCCAAGCCTAGAAAATCAAAACCTGGCTAGGGGTCCAGGAAGACCTGTGGCTGAATTTTGAAAAATTGCACGAGAGAAAGATGATACTAACATTCATTGTGCCTTCCCAAACAGCTTTCAGTTTGGGGTGATTTTGCACTGGTCGAGCCTTGGCATCCACCATGTTCCCCAGTCCAATGCTCTGTGCCCATGAGCCTAGTTCAATCGGGGCTGCTCGGCTGAAGTGTAGAGCCCTTAAGAGTTTGGCCTTGGGGAGCTCATGTGCTATCTGTGGGGACAGACAACCAAAAGCTGCATTTCAAACACTGCAGTTTCTGATCCCACATTTTTTTTTTTTTTTTTGAGATGTAGTCTAACTCTGTCACCCAGGCTGGAGTGTGCAATGGCATGATTTCGGCTCAATGCAACTTCCACCTCCCAGGTTCAAGCAGGTAGCTGGGACTACTGGTGCATGCCACCACACCTGGCTAATTTTTGTATTTTTTGTAGAGACGAGGTTTCGCCATGTTGGCCAGGCTGGTCTTGAACTCCTGACCTCAGGTGATTCACCCGCCTCAGCCTCCCAAAGTGCTGGGATAACAGGCGTGAGCCACCATGCCTGGGCTCTGATCCCACTTTTGAATAGACCAAGCATTGCTCATTATTCCCAGTCGTGCCAACTTTCTCAAAACAACAAAAAATTCTAAAGTCACTGGAATCCTTCTTTTGGTTGGGTAAAGAGTTCATTCAAAAACCAGTATCAGCCTCTCAAAAGAGAAGCCTCCCAACCAAAGCCACATCAGCACTCTTTAGCTTGGGTCTTCCACTCCGTGAATTCTAGGTGGCATGTGATTTCTGGGTTGTTTATATTTATGCCCCCACCTATTTCCTAAAAATACTGAGGTGTCTTACAATGCTTAATCACATATAAAACTGGACAATAAAAACATGAATTAAAGTTGTCAAAGACCAGTCACAGAAAGAAGAGACCAATGGTGCCCCATGTTGGGGCTCGGAGGCCAGAGAATCACCTTCCGGCTGTGGAAAAACTTAAAACATAAGTTTCTCTATGAACCCGAGGAAACTTGCCAGACTGTCTCTAACCAAAGAAGCCGTTGCTGGGGAATAGGGCTTTAAAAAGACACTCACTCAGGGCTCAAGAAAGCCCAGGAGCCAAGACCTCCAGAGACGGAGTCAGGGCCAGGACAGTGACACCTAGCGTCTAGCCCTGCTACTTCAGGCCTCGGCTGGAGCACGCCAGGAGGTGGGAGAGCCAGGGGCTGGACGCGGCAGGGCAGCGGGTGGGGGGCTGGGTGTGGGAGTGCTGGCTTGCCTCCATGCTCAGAGACAAGAAGCAGGCAGAAAGCCAAGCTCAGTTCTCAGGACTCTTTCAGGAAGGGAATCAGGAATTACAGACCAGTGAACACCACTCTGAACTTTAATTAGACCACTGCAACTCCCCCATGGGTTATGTGGGTTACCCCAGCCCGTTAGCAGTAAAAACCTCACGACCAGATGGCCTGAGGATGTAGTGAGGAAGTGGGTGGCGGGGGCAGCGCCCTGGTGTGTGGCCAGTCCTGGGACAGTAGCAGGAGAGATCTGCTGAAGGTCACATGAACTGGGTCCTTGAGCCCCAGGACAAGGGGCTCTAGGTCCAGGGCATTCTCCATTCCAGAAAACCCCTATGTGGCAACTATCTGGAGCTGAGGGATCCAGGGAAGGTGGGCTATTGGCCTGGAGTGAGTGTTGCAGCCAGGGGGAGAGAGGTTGGGTGGGCACAGGCAGGGCAAGACATCTGCCTAAGCCGATCTTTCTACAGGAGCGGTCAGCATATAAAACTTCCGGTCAATCCGTGCCTCCAGCAATGGACATCACTGTTTCCAGCTTTCACGCTGTGATCTTTTTAAATCCCTTCCTTCCCACCTTCAGAGCCCAGTGAGAAGCCTCCGAAGCAAATGGCCAACTGGGATACATCTTGTTATTAACCTCAACACCTGCACTTGAAAGCTAAGACTTCAGCAGTGGGTGGGGGAGAGGAGGTGTGAGAACACCTTGTGGGTGCATCCGGGGCTCCGCACACTTCAGGCACCTGATTTCTACCTTTGGCTGAACAGCAATTTCCAATCCAATAGGGACCTCGGCCCAGATGGCAGTCTGTATTGCATGCCTTCTCCATCCACCTGAACCTACCTCTCCCCCTACAGACCTCCACCCTTCCTCCCGGCAGCAACCCCCCGAGGCTCACACCAGGCCAGGTGTCTGTGGTCAAGCTGATTCTCCAGGCCAGGTGAGTCCAATGAAGACCGACCTGCACAGGAAGGATGGAACCGGGACAGGTTCAGCCCCGATCTGGAGGCCATTTTTTTTTTTTTGTTACCTGTACATGTCAAGGAATGGAGGCCTTATTTAGTCTAAGACATAGTATCTCCTTTTGTCCCCTATCCATTTACCTCCTGGAGACTTTGATTCCCTCCCAGTTCGTGGCTTCATTCAGGAAGCTCCACAGAAGTAAGCCATTATGTGAGGTCTAAGCCACTTTGAATAAACCACCACAACTCCTTTCAAAAAAGCACCGGGAGAAGGTCATTCATGTGAATAACAACCATTCTTTCTCTTTAATCATTAAAATAAATAAATTCTAATTACGTCTTCAAAGAGCACCCCATCCCCCCCCATCAAGTCCTACTCTTGAGTTTAACAGAAAAACGGCTCCTGAAAAATTCTCCTGTGAAGTGAGACTGGGGTGGAAGACGCCAGCACAGTGGCCTCATTCAGAACACTCTCGAACGTGGACTGAATCAGGCCCTAGCCAGAGGGCTACGTGTGTGCATGTATGTGTTGGTCTTGGATGTGCAAACTGTCTAACCCTGCTCTGAGTTTTCCTAGGACAAGGGAAAAATGTCCTGAGCCTCGGCTCTTTCCCAGGCTGCAAATCTCCAACATTTCCAGCCCGGCTTGAAACCTGACAGAGAGAAAAAGACAAGGGGAGGCGGGGATTAAGAAAATGAAGAACTCATCTGGATTTCTGCTTAACTTCTGATTCTGTCCCAAAAAATACTCTGGAAAAGGTAAAAAGAGGCAAAACAAAAACAAAGTAAAAGAGACATCGCGTTCTCTCCCTGTGACCCCCAGAATCCCAACCCTGCTATTTTAAACAACGAAAAGCACAGTGTGAGAGGAACAACTTGCATACATCTGAGGCTGGCACTATTTACTTCAGGCTTCCTATACTAACTCAACTTTTAGGTCTTAAGCACTTTTGTAACAAAGGAGAAGAACAAGGCCCAGACAGGGGAGTCTGCCAGGAGATGTGTGCTTGCGGCAATCCTGAAGGTCGCCTGGGATGCTGTCCTCCCAGGCTAGCTGTGGCAAGCCCTTGCCAACCACCGCTTCCTGCTGCCAGCCGGAGACACCAAACCCACGCTCAAGAATAGCTCTGCAAGCCCCTCTCCTGCACTGATAGCACTTCAAAGGAGCGTTTGTCTTTGGCTGCTGTTCTCAATCCTATTGAAATTTCTAATTGGCTCAGAAAAGACTGCATTCCCCAACAGCTAAGGCAGGGATGAGGTGGGGAGAGGAGGCAGGCAGGGTGGCTTCCCCCAGCTCAGGACTGACCACGGCATCAACCCTCCTCCAAATGCGCTGATGCTAGTCCAAGGCCTCAACTGACCTCCCCGCAGTCAGAGGTTCCTCCAAAAAGGGCCCGTCTCCAAGCCTCTCTTGAAGTCCTTTCTTTACCCCACAAGGCCGTGGGCATCAAGCTAAGATCTCTGCCAACTGCTCATGTCATGGCCCTGAGTACAAATGCAGGAGCCCTATCGTCCAACAGGATTCCTGGGTTCAAATCTCCATCTCCACCTCCCACTGGCTGTGTGACCTTGGTCAAGTTACTTAACCTCTCTGAGTATCAGTGACTCATCAGGTAAGTGGAGTGGCTAGACTGTAAGCATTAATGTGAGGGTGTATGAAAAAGCCTCAGCAGTGCCTACAAGGACGATTCTCATCATTCATCCATTCACTCAAAACATAATATTCACTCAGTCCTAATTTTCGAAGCTGAACGCTATTATGGCTGAAGATAGGGTGAAGGTGAGGTGGAAAGGACAGCAAAGAGCTGTCACAACAACAGGGTCATGGTAGTAAGCAACTACCAGAAACAGACAGCATTATTCCTTCTCCATATGCTCAACCACGACTTCAGTTGCTGGATGGTAGCCCAAGCTGGGCACTGTGCAACTAAACCTATTTGTTGGGAAAAAAAAAAAAAGAAAGAAAGAAAGAAAAAAGGAAGGAGGGGTGGGCCGAGGTGAACTTCTTTTCCTAGAGCATAAATCCCTCCAGGGTAGGCACCAGGCCCACATAACTGGCCACGTCTTAGAAGGCACCATGCACAATTCGGTGCTTAGTATTTGCTCTTTAGCAACTGTCTGCTGGGCCGGTGGCTCAGACCTGTGATCCCAGCACTTGGGGAACTGCAGCGGGGAGAATCACTGAAGCCCAGGTATGCAAGACCAGCCTGGGTAACACAGTAAGACCTAGTCTCTTAAAAAACAAACAAATAAATAAAACAATTCTGTCTTTGGAAAAGTCAAAAATGTGGTGTTTATGTGTGCGGCCAATGCTCAGGGCTTGACAGAGTAACTACTGTAAAGTCCACAGACCTTTTTAGTAGGGGATGATTTTGCAGGGGGGTGTGGAGTGGGTAAAGAAAGAGTGAGAAGTAAGGGGTGAAGAGGTGAACACACACAAAAATTGCCGAGTGTTCACTCGCTGCTCATTAAAAGCACTTTTTCCCTGGGGTTACCTGGGCTGACTGCAAATGGCCATCTGGCCCAGGAAACTCTAGGACTTTGCTTCCTGAAGTTTGAGAGCAAACCCTCTCCCTCTGCACCCCCGACCCGCTCCCAGCCCCCCACACCAAACTTATCCAGCCCTGGTGTTTACAGCTCACTACACCACAAATCTTTATTTCCCGTCACCCACTGGCCCGAGCTGTCCTTACTCCCTGTTTCTCCCAGACAAGTTAATAAGACGGAAGGCTCCCTTGAGGCCCCGGGCCGGCGAACATTATCACTTGGAAGCAAGGCAGAAATCCTGACACATCGGAAATGACTTCAAGACTATTCATTACCCTTTCTTCTTTGGCAGATCCTTTGAAAGAAGGCTTGACAAATTGAAAGGAAGGCTATCACTGCCTCTCCACCCCAATTAAGCCCCCACTCCCTCCCCAATAACACAAATCTGATTTCTGCTTTTTTTTTTTTTTTAAACCAATTAATATGTCAGAGCTGCACCCACCCCAGGGAGACCCACCTATGATCTGCATACGCAGGGATACAAAGGGTAAGTCCCTCAGTATAGGTTAAGCCCTTGAAATCTCGGAGACCGAGGAGGCTGTAAGAAGGAGGGAGTGGTCCAGGCTTTGGACCCCAGAGTTGGTCTTCCTGGGACGTTCATAGTGAGCCCAAAGCCCTCTATACACACACTGGGAGGAGGATGCCACTCTCGGTATGGGTGCTAAAGAGCGCCCACATCTACGGGATCTCTCTTCCCTGTTGGGGTGGATGTAATGATGTTTTGATTCTTGGATGCAACATCATTCACAAAACACTCTGGATGAACCACAACAGAAAAGCACAGGGAACCCTGAATGCTGGAAAAACTGGGTGTTTAGGGACTGAACGACCACCCTTTCTCCAAGGTTCATCTTCAAGTTTCATTGCCTACTACACTGATGATAAACGCCACTCAGGGTTCCCCTGAAAAAGGCTTTCACAATCCTTTCCTCAGAGAGGCTTATGCAAAAATGGTTGGATAGGTTATTTTAATTCTCAAGAGACGTGTGTGTGTGTGTGTGTGTGTGTGTGTGTGTGTATGTGTGTGTCTGTGTGTGCATGTAATTTTTGTCTGTGCAACTATTAAACATCACCAAATGGATTCCAATGGGAATTTCAAACAGAACAACTGATTTTCTTCTTAAAATGTGTTCCTTCCACCAAAGCAGTCCCCATACAATTGAATAGCTCTACCATCCCTCAGGAGCTCAACCCAAGAGCCTAGGGTTCGCTCTAATTTTTCTCTCTCCCCTCACTCCATAACCCATTTCCAGTCCATCAGAATTGACCATATCTTGTCTCCAAATATATATTTTCAATCCCACTGCCTCTCCCCACCTCCACTGTACAGCCCTTCCCCAGGACTCATCAGCTCTCCCCTGCACTTCTGCAAATACTTCGACTGGGCACCCTGCTTCCACACATGCACCCCTGTCCTTCCTTCACTCAGGAGCCAGCGGGATCTTTCTAGGGCATCAGTCATGCCTCGGCCTTTTGGACCTCCTTCAGAGGGTTCCATTCCCCTGCCTGGCTCACACCTCGTTCCCCATCCAGTCCTTGTCTCCCTCTCTCGGTTGTCTCTACCACTGTCCCCCTCGGAGGCCCCAGGCCTCCACATGTCCTACCAACACATCAGTTCCTCCCCATGGCCGGTCCTGCAGACTTGCCGTTGTCTGCTCCGTGGAATGTCTTTCCCACAGTTCTCTGCCTCCCAATTCCAATGCCTACTCCTCGGGAGGCCACTCCCAGCTACCCACCTAAACGGAGTAGGCCCAGGCCGCTCACCAACAGCTCCCTAGTTTCTCTTCTTTGTAGCTTTCAGTGGTACCTGAAATCACATGATGTAGGTTCCTTCTCCTGGAAGAATATGAGCTCAGGTGGGCTGGGATGTGGCCTACCTCATTCCCTGCAGTGCTGTCAGAATTAGCGCTGCACCTGGGACACGGACAGGCCCAGAACACAGCAGTCGTGGGGTGAGAGCATGAAGCCCCAGAGCCTCAAGCACCAATGTGCTTCTCCTGGGACGGGGGTTCACTCTGCCCCAAAGAGGGAGGCTGCAGCCTGGCCGCCCTGGGGAAGCCCAAAGGGAACACATGGATGGATCAGAAATGCCAATGACTTCAAGCTGGAATCCACCCACCGCCTCATCATCCCTGGCAACCGAGGAGAGGCCTTTATCACCATGCCACACTGCCTTCCAAGGGCATTCTTGGATTTGAGTCCTCATGAGTAGGTTTGATAAAGGCAAGACCACCCACCAGAGCCCTATTTTTCTGGTATATATACATATACATATATATATATAT
>NW_016107430.1:4688000-4704364 GCF_001604975.1 Cebus imitator | reverse complement strand
TATAAAAAGTCTTCCAGGATATTGAAGAGAAGTTTTTTTACCATATCTCATTTTAAACTCAAACAAAATCTTTTTAAGCCATTACCCAGGAAATCATCATTAAATCATTTGTTCGTTTTTATTAGTGTCACAGTAATTAAAGAGAATCATATTTCAGAAATCTTCAGCTGCACTTATCAAAACCCACCCTTCAACCAATCAATTAGTATTACAATAACCGCGGTCCCTTGTTGCCGCCGCTATTAGCATTTTGATTGAATGTCTGTTGAAAAGTGACTGGTAACAGAAGACTGTTAGAAAGTAATGTTTCTTTATTCGTTACCACCGAACCTTGTCTGGTTGTCTCCAGTCTCAGCTCAAAAGAGACAAGACAGTTTCCAAAAGCAGTCATTTTGGTGGCAGATTATATTTTCATGAGGTGTGTGATAAATTGGGCATAATCGCCCCAGAATCGCCAGTTACACACAGGGGCTTCCTGCTGACTGTGGCCTTCGCACCCAGCAGCTGCCCCTCCGCTGTCGAGCCCTGACTGGATGATACGTGTCCCTTCTGCTGCCTCCCCCTCCCCCACCCCAATAATCTAGGACAATAAATACCAGGTCTTCACAAATGGCACTTCAGGCGACTCAGATGTAATAATGCGTATGCCAGATAAGCCGGTGGCCCTGTTATTCCCACGAAAGATCACCATCATTATACACCCCCTTCTCTGCCAGGCACTCAGGAAACCTGTTATTCTAACATTCAGACTTATGTTCTCCAGTCGTCATAATAATAAAAGCACCAGTCAGTACCGAGATGGGTTAACGAGCTCCATTATGGGGAGAGAATGGCTGTCTTCACCAAGTCACAGGAATTAAAGACAAGAGTTCATTAAGTCACAATACCAGAATTTAAACGGCCTGCTATTTCAGACAGCGCTATTTACTGGTCCCCCCATCAGTGATGCCTTTTCTGGATAAAGGGAGATCTTCAAAGACACACACACAGAAGTTTCCATCTTTGGCCAGTCAGCCGCCGTAGCTGCTGCAACTAAAGGGGGTCCTGCTTTGATGTGTCTGGAACAGAACAGGGTGGGAGACAGGGGTGAGGACTTGGGGTTGAGAACGGCTCATGCTCCTAGCTATCAGTATGGCGGCTGGTTCTTTGCTATCCATCTGTCTGGTCCATCCATCCATCCAGTTCCAATCCATAGCAAAGGACATGTGGAGGTTTCATCTTCAGTGCAGATAATCTCTGCCCAAAGAATCTTTGCCTGTTCTACTCACTCACTGTCCACCCCATGGCCCACGAGGCAATAGCGAGGAGGCACTTACGAGGTTGCATTAATGCTCCACTTAAAAAAAAGTTGCGGGGAGAGCTCCAGAATTCAGAGGGTGGAAAACGTGCTATATGGTTCCTTAAAAAATTTTTTCCTTTCTCTAAACTCAGTCTCCTTCTCTGCCCCAGCCTCCCACCCCAACCAAACATGTTTGTTTCTCCACTGGCTGTCAGCCAAGATTTTATAATAGTGTCAGGTAGCAATTTCATTTTTAAAATGCTCTTATCAAGGATTTAAGGTGAAAGATAAGAACAGCACAGTAAATCATCATAAAGGAGTATAGTATGAGGCATAGTATTTTACAAATCAAAACAGTTAACAAAATGAAAAGGCAAGGACAGGAAAACAAAGTGAGTTTAAGCATCCTTTGAAAGGGGGAGGGTAGAGGCCGAATTCAATAGAAAGATCACCCTTCAGATTGCCAAGCTCCGTTTGGTAATGGTCTCGGCATATTTGCTAAGAATCGCATGAACAGTCCAATTTCCATTTTAA
Source organism: Cebus imitator (assembly GCF_001604975.1). NCBI lineage: Eukaryota > Metazoa > Chordata > Mammalia > Primates > Cebidae > Cebus > Cebus imitator. Next base: position 4,702,551 of record NW_016107430.1, on the reverse strand, counting down.
AATAGGATGTTTTCAGAAGGCACATATATTGTCAAACCATTACACACACTTCACTGGGGGTTTTCATCGAAGTCATCTGACCTGCAAGCATGTGTTGCTAATATCACGGCTTTATTATTTATCAAATCAATCTCCTCATGGAATGACTAATAACATAACCCCAGCTGCTCTCCTCTTCCCACCCCAGCTGCTACTGCCCTGGTAGCAGCACGGTTCGGTGGGCTACCTGCAGCGCCCGACCCCCTGCATTTTGCTAAAGAACCTTATAAAGAAAGGAAACGAGGGGATGAACCCGGGAGGTGCCATTTCCGATTCAAACCACTTTGTTTCTGAAAGTCACTTATCCTACCCAGGAAAAGTGAACAACGCTGTTAATGACCAGGCCAGGGTACTAGTCCTTACTAGGAGATTTTAATTACTCCCATGCTAAATTAGAGGCCACAAACCTAAAATAAAGCAAAATAAACCAAGGGCAGATGTCCACTTTCCTATTTCGACCCTTTACAGCATTTTTGATTCCAGTTTATTTTTTGAAACCAACCGAGGACCACGTCCAATTCAAATGTGCCTTGCACCCTCCTACTCACACACAAACACTCACAGGCACACACACTCTGCAAGCAACACTCACACACACACACACACAACACACACACACAGAGCTGGGATGCAACCGCAAAGTGACAACATAGCTTTTAACTCCTGAAAATAGTCATTAAGATGCCGTTTATTCTAACTTTTGATATGTGCTCACCAATCTCTCTGGGGCCTACCTGCAAATTCACAAAAAATAAAAACATGTAATTAGATGATTTCCTCTTTGCCAAGGAATGATTCAATTGTCCATTAAAAGCTGGAGTTCTAAAAATAACATAAAGGGAAATTATTAGGTCTTGTTGACGCACATATCTCTGCTGTAAAACATACAGGGGAAATACGGAGCTTCTTTTGTAAATCGTACCCATTTTTTAAACGGTAAGACAGCGTGGGGGAGGGAGCAAATTAAACCATAATTTTCAAACTATGTTTCCTCATTGTCACTCAGAAAAATTGCCAGGTGTTTCCAGAGTAGTTTATATATAAATATACTAGCTGAATCAGGAAAACGCTTTCCAGAGCAAATGAATCAACTTAATTAAAAGAAGACTTAAGATGCCAAAACTAGTGATTTTGGAAGAGGGGAGGAAATTTAGAACTCCATCTGTAAGCACACACCTCTCTCTACCTGGCCTCTAGGGGACAAGTGCATAAGCCTGGTTAGGCCTGCCACAGGCCCCTGGCTAAAGCATGCTGCCCCCGCTGCCCACTAGGGCTGCAACCACTCACCATGGGTCCGAGGCAGAGGTACAGGCAGGACTGATGTGTTTGATTCAAACCAAGACTCTCAGTCTTTCCTCTAAATCAGCTGTAAGAACAGCTACAACAATACTAAAGGCATTTTCCTCCCTCTTAAGCAAGCAAGAAAAAAAACTCATTAGTTTGCTGGGTTCTTTCCTTGTGTCCTGGAAAAAGCAGTGTTCGCAAATCATTTCTTGAGGTCTCCAAGGCCCTCTTCAGAAGGCAGGTGTAGCTCCTACATGACTCTCCGGACAGGGCTTCCGCACCTCTGTTTTGTCAGAGCAAAGGAAGCTGAGGTGGGAAGTGTGAGTAGGAACCTTGCTCGGTTTTCAGGCAAATGAGGACAGAGACCAAGGTGAATGCCCACCCTCTTGTCATAGATTAATGCTATTTGCTGGGCAAAGGGGACCTAGGAGGAGAGAGGAAGACACAGATAAGCATCAAATAGTCAAGCAAATAACAATCATTAAGAACTGAGAAGTGCCACGAAGGAAAATGACAAGAAGTCACAGGCACAGGCAACTGACAGAGCCGACCTAGCCACCCATGAAAGACCCCACACGAAGGAGGATCCCCACCTCCCAGGGCTTGACACCAGGACACGTGCCAGACTGCCCAGACACAGGCCAGGCTCAAAGACCCGGTCCAAGTCAGCAGCGCTGCCTTTTTAAAGGGTTTTCAAGCTGGAAGGCCCCTTGAAGGTCATGTAACCCGGGGGTGCCCAGCCCTGACTTCGTATTAACATCAGCAGGAAAAATGTTAAAAATGGCCAATGCCAGGGATCCATCTTTGAGTCTCACTTAATTGGTCTGAGGTGGGACTCAGGCATCGGGACATCTTAAAAACTCCCCAGGGGATTTTCAATGGACAAGCAGGTGGGAACCATGGATCTAATCCCAACATCTAACGTGACATCAATCAGTCATCATACCGAGTGTCCAATGCTAGGCTGTGGGATAAATGATCTCAGCCAGACTTTCCTAACCAACCCTGTCTCTACATGAGAAAATCAAAGTTGGCCACAGAGTTAAGCAGCTCTTGGGTTGTCAGTGAAATCTAAATTCCAACTAGAAGAACGTAAGGGAAGAGATGAACTCTGGGGAAGGTCCCTTCTCTGCTTTATCGTGCAACAGTGTTGAAACACATTTATGACCTTCTACTAAGGAGGTATTTCCGATGGGCTCCCTGGGTCACCACCATTCCCACTCAGTGAACGCCCAGCAGCGGGGTGGCAAGTGGGACGGAACCCAGGGCTGGTGAGAGACAACCAAACCACGGCCCACTGTTGCTCCTCTGTCTATTCTGGGTTCAGAATAGATGATGTCACCTCCAGCGGCAGTGGAAAGCAGAGTCATGAATCATCCATGAACCAGCCCAGCCCTCTGAGATAAGAAATCGGATGTCAGCATTGTGTATGCACACTGCAGATCTGGCGCACAGGCGCCGGCTTTGCCAAGGGTGCCAGAACGCAGGCACCAACGTCAGACATGTTCAGGGGGAAGAAGGCGCTTTCAATTATTTCCTGATACAGAGATGGGTGGCCAGTTGAGGGAGAGATTTCAAATGCATAGGGAATGCTCAAAGGTGCACAACTTTGATCACTTTAAAATCGTGGCAGTGATTTTTAGACACTACTGCGTTTGCCAACCAAACCTGAGGATTAAGAGAAGCCCATCCACATGAGTGCTGTAATGATCAATTACTGCTGTGCCCACCGGCTTCCTTACAACTGGAGACCTGGAGGCGTTGCCATGTTGACCTCCCACTGCATTAATTTAGCTTAAAAATTCACTCCAGGATTGAATTTGGCAAATCTTCCTGCCTGAAAGGGCTTCTGGGACAACATAAAGAAATCAAGAAGTCTATTTGGCAGCGTTTGAAGTTCAGGGTTGTCTTGCTGTGTTTTCTTATTTTTTTTCCAGGCTAGAAGAGGAGGCAGGTATCTAAGGATGCCAGGGTGCATGTGGACATACACGTGAGCTCTCCTGATTCCCTTCTTTTTCCTTCCTTCCTTTCTTTCTCTGAATTATTTCCCTGAATTGCCAAGTTGAAGAGCCGGCTAGAAAGGCTGCACTAATGCGTATGGTTTGCGTGGCTGGAGTTGGGAATTCTGACAACTCATATCTGTACTGGTTATTTCATGGCTTATAAAAAAATGACTGAGCCCTGGAGGCCACTAAATTAAAAATTAAACTTTGGACTTCTTCAAGTGTCTCTTTCTGTCTACCAAAATATATCTTTAACATCCTAAGGTCACTTTCAGGGTCTTTGGCAAATTAGACCTGGGCAAGGCGTGAACCAAGGCAGGCTGTGGGGGCTGCATTGTCTCTTCATCAAAGGTCTTTTCTCTAACTTCTCTTGCACATCATTTTGCTGAGGGGGAATGTGGCTAGGAAGGCACAGAGCAAGAAGGATAGCGAGCAAGGGGACATAACGGAAGGAAGCTCTGCTTTGCCCTATTATTTTCCGAGGGCTGCCGTCACAAGCTACTACAAACGGGGGCGCTTAATACAACAGAAACTTACTGTCTCAGTTTTGAAAGCTAGGAATCTGAAATCCAGGTGTTGCCAAGGCCATGCCTCTCAAAGGCTCAGGGGAACATCTGTTTCGGGCTGTTCTCTTAGCTTCCGGTGTGGTCAGCAATCCTTGGCTTGCAGCCACACGGCCCCGTCCCTGCCTCTGAGGTCACGTGGCCATCTCCCTGTGTCTCTCTCTTCACATGTCCATTCTTACAAGGACAACAGTCAGATCAGTTCACTCCACTAAGACCTCCTCTTAATTAGACCTCCAAAGACCCTCTTTCTAAATAAGATCACATTCTGAGGTATTTCAACTTAATCTTTTTGGGGTTAGGACTTCTTTCGGGGTATTTTTAGGGGTCAGGACTTCAACTTATGTTTTTGGAGGACAAAATTCAACCCATAACACCCTTCATGGTGGAAAAGTTGAGAGCATCTGCCAGCAGCCACCTAGGGTGTTAACATTCTCTCCACTCAGCAAGCCTGAGCCTCCATTCCCTACGTAATGACAGTCACAGTATTCTACGTAGTGAAATAACAATAATTAATATGATAATGATAAAGTTAACATTTACAGATAGTCTCCCAAGCATCGGATGCTTCACACAGATAAACTCTCTCACTTAACCTTCCCAAGTCCATGAGTTAACAACATTAACCCCATTTAATAGGTGAGAAAACTGAGGTTCAGAGAGATTTCACAGCTTGTCTGGGGTCATACAGCAATTGATTAGTGGCTGCTCTGGAATGTGAACCCTACTATGTGAATCTAGACCGAAGCTCTTACCCCTCTGCCACATGGCCCAGACACTTTGCAAGTGACATTAACCAGGTGTTGCCTTGACTCCTAAGCTACAAACAATGGGAATGTAGGGGAAAAGTCTGCATTCGTCACACTGTGTAAGTCCCCACATGTTTATTAGTCATGACTTGGGGTGGAAAATGCTTTTAACTTTTTCAAAACTTGAATTAAAGAGCACATGGAACTCCTGGGATGGAGGACCTCCCTGTTCTGGCCCTTCTCCCCTCTGGTCTTGGAGGAACTGGCGCAAACCAGGCTTCTCCGCAAACCAGGGACAGTCTGGTTATTCTAATAATAGCATGTTGTCGGGGGAGAGCAGAAACTACTAAGAAAATCCTCATCTATCCATCAGATCATCTGTTTACAGAAAAAAAAAGATAGGAGACTGATGGGTAAAGGATTCTCAGCTGCACTGAATCACATCTTGCTGGTTTGGAACTCCTGGGTGTCCCTGGCGGGACAGAAAATTCAGATGAGGCAAGGCCAACAACTCACTGAACAAATATTAATCTCACAGTTAAACCAACTTTAAAAGCATGTATGTACATGTCAGGAGGAAGGCAAACAATGGTTATTGTGGTAGGGTGCTAGAATGAGGTAATTTTGTTTTTTTTGAGATGGAGTCTCACTCTGTTGCCCAGGCTAGAATACAGTGGTGTGATCTTAGCTCACTGCAACCCCTGCCTCCCAGGTTCAAGCGATTCTCCTGCCTCAGCCTCCTGAGTAGCTGGGATTACAGGTGCATGCCACCATGCCTGGCTAATTTTTATATATTCATTAGAGACAAGGTTTCACCATGTTGGCCAGGCTGGTCTCGAACTCCTGGCTTCAAGGGATCTGCCCACCTTGGCCTTCCAAAGTGCTGGGATTACAGGCGTGAACCACTGCTCCCGGCTGGCAATGTTTTTTCTTTTGAAAGTCTCTTTCATGTTGTTCTATCACTATATTGGCAATTCAAATTGAAATGAATTTTAAAAGCTTACACTAAAGAAGGAAATGGAGAGGTAATAAGTGCATAAGTCACAAAAATTCAAAAAGTAAATGAGTATATAATAAAAAGATTCCCTCCATCTCTCTATCTCAGGTGGCTTAATTCTCTTCCCCATAAAAACGGAGCAAATACTTCTTCATGTATGTTTTTCACGTATGTACATCTGCATATGGTATGCACATGTGCATAAAACATATTTGAGTGTTTGCTATGGCCAGAGACTGTTCCAAATTCTTTACACTCCTTAAATGACGTAAGCCTCAGGCTAACTCAATGTCCTATTTTACAGATAAGGAATCTGAGTCATAGAGAGGATAAGTAACTTGCCCAAGGTCACACAGCTAGTAAGTCACAGAGCTTAGATTCGAACACCAACCATCTGGCTTCAGAGCATGTGACCTTAATCAATACGCCGTTCTAACTCTGTTACGAATTTTGCAGGTATCCTTTCAACGATACTCCATGCACATGCATGCGTATGTGCGTGTGCAAAGGAGACAAAAAAACAACCACAAAAAGTTTTTCTTTCTCAAGAGTAGGGTCCCCAAAACTGAAACACAGGTTTTAGTTAATTTGCCTAAAGAAGTTAAGCAGGCGGTTTCACTTAAGCAGGAAGGGGAAGAACCCAGGCTGCTCCGCACTTTCCACTTGAGGTGGCCACTATGTGAGTGGAATCATTTAACTCTTACAGAGCAGGTGTGTTACCTTCACGAGCGAGCAAAACATCCGTGACTTGCCTGGGCGCATGCCCAAGGGGAAGCTGGGATCTCAAGCCAAGTATGGCCAAGTCTAAAAGTCAAGCTTTTGCAGCATACCATGCTGATATACAGATGCAGATGGGATCGTGTCCACCCTCTAACCCACAAACGAAAAACAGAAGCTCAAGTCCAGAGGTGCGTAATAACCAGGGCCCCTCTAGGAACCTTAAGCCCCAACGGGGAGGCAGCCACCCAGGGCTTGCGGCGACCCCTGGCCCAGCCCTCTCTGGCCACTGGCAGTGCCGTGATGCTAAGAAAGGGAGTAATTTTCATCAAGTTGCCATGCTAAAGGATCCCTTCTCTTCAGACCTCCACATTCTGCCCTAACTGAGATCTTAAGCCATGTTGTGAGAGTCGAGCCTTCGCCTCTATGGGAACAGGACCAAACAAAGACTCATTGTCCCTCTCTACAATAAAACCACTTCTGGGTCAATGAAGTTGCTGACCCTGAGCCCACTCCCTTTCTGCTTCCGTGGGCCACAGCAGGGGGAGGCAGGAAGACCTATTAGGTCACCCCCCTTTTGGTGCCAGGACTTTTATTCCAAAGGAAAGAAGTTTAAGATTTATATTTTGGCTAAAAAAGTGCAGTTCATCCTGGGTACCAAATTCCCCCTGGCTTTGCAAGCTTCCTCTTGCCCTGGGCACCCTGTCCCCGAGCCCTGTTGCTAGGAAGTTGAGGGCTTTGTATTGCTCCATGTCTCCAAAGAAAAGCAGGTGAACAGAAACCAAGCGACTGTGTTGATTAATATCTCAAGAGACAGCGCCGGAATGGGCGCTTCCGGAATTGAGTTAGCTCAGGGAAAAAAAATTAAAGCACACTCCTTGCTTTCCTGGCAGAAATAAAATTAAGGTCTCGGATCGATGTTGCCAGATTCTACAGGAATCTTTAATGGCCCCCTCTACATGTTTTCAAATTCACATTCCCCTTCAACTCTACCCTTTTTAATTGGTTATTTGCGAGGTCATGTTTGCACCAATTTCTCAGGAAGGCTAATGGTGTTTATTTAACGAGAAAATAAAATGTGCAGACAGCTCCAGGGCTGGTCTCTGAAAGATGGCAAAGGGTGGGCTGACTCCTTATCCCGCCCCCTCCTCTGCCCTCCATCACTGCAAGGTTACAGGGCCTAGGGTACGGAGCTGCAAGGGAGTGAAGAGGTGGGGGTGCCCCTCACGGTGGGCACACAGCATGCCCACCCCCTCGAACAGCCCCGCTTTAGAATGAGCTCAGCTGGAAGCACAGAACCATGCTGGGAGAGCGGGAATGGCTCTCCTTATTGCCACTGCTGGGCTGGGCGACTCTTCCTTGTTCTAACCCAAGTGTGCCCAAGTTTGAGGCTACACAGAACCCTTTTCCAATGGAATCTCTTCAATACACAAAGGCAGTGATGGATGACCACATCACAGCTCTCCACTGCCCTCAAGGCCTCTTGTACTCAAGCTGGACTAGAGGAGACTCAATCACATTGAGTGTCTACCCCATCCTCACCACTCTCTCCTAGATTCCTGTTGGTCAATGTCTTTCTTAAACAGGTGCCCCACCCACAGAATGGTCCACTCTGGAAAGAGAACTGGATCTTCACCGAACCCGATCCAGGACTCTGAACTTGCGTAAGAGAATCCAGCTGGCATGCTATATCACACTACGGACTACACTGAAAGCTCTGTGAGGCCAAGCCCCCTGGCTGTTGGTGGTGGTCTATCACAGACTGTCTGCTTTCTTGTCAAGTGGCTTCTAATCCTGGGGCAGAATTAGGATCAATACCTATATGACCACATTTTACAGGCTTCCAATAAATCCCTTAACACATCTCAGACATGGGGGAGGATTTGATGGGTACCTAACACCATCAGCAATTAGCAAAAAGGGTAACAGCAGATTTGAGAGGTGGAGAAAATACCACGGGTAAAATTCCAGCAGGGAAGACAGGCAGCAAATCCTGCTCCAGACACCAAACGTGGGCAGCGTGGGAGCCGATCTTTTGCAGGCTGCCCTCCTGTCACATCAGCGTAAGCGTCATCGCCAGCTGCGATTCTACACACACTTATCATCTTTCTCCTCCTTCCAACAACCCTTCTCTTGGACTGTGCCCTTTCCTTCCAGAGGGTCTGATTGCTTTTGTCACACACACTTCTTCCTTCCTCCTAAAAAGTCACACCTACAGCTTACACATTCCCAACCTCTTCCCTAGGTAAATAAAGTCAGAATGTTAGCCTCTCATTCGGAAAGACACGCATACCTTACCTTTGACATCCCACACCTACAAGTGAAGCAACACTTTAAATTATTTTTAAATGTAACCTATACCTTTGTGAACCTTTTTCTATGCCTTTTTTTTTTTTTTTTTTTGAGAAACAGACACCAATAAACAAACAATTACAGTGCAATTCTTAAGCATCTTTATACCTCGTGCATAAAAGAGTCAATTTGGACTTCGGAGGTCAATTTCAAAAGTGAGTATCTGGCAGTTAGTCAAGACATTAAGGGCGGTTTTTCCTCCTTAGAAAAGCATTATCTTCTATCACAGCTTAAGTTACATCTTACTGGCAACATTTTAATAAATAAATTGATTACGTAAATTACAAAGACCTTAAACTTGGGCCAACCGCTTTTCGGGACAGAGACTGAGCAAGCTCCAGGAAGAACAAGCTCTCCAGCCACCTGCCTGGATGCTCCTCCCTCTGGCTGGATCCCCCACCACTGCGACTTTCCAGCCGTCCCAACCCCTTCCAGTGGTCTCAGGGCATTATTCCTCTTCAAAGCGATTGGCATTGCATTTAATAAGCAACTGCTAACTGCTGGGAGAAGAATCATCCATCACACTAATCTTTTTTTTTTTTGGGATGGAGTTTCGCTCTTGTTACCCAGGCTGGAGTGCAATGGCGCGATCTCGGCTCACCGCAACCTCCGCCTCCTGGGTTCAGGCAATTCTCCTGCCTCAGCCTCCCGAGTAGCTGGGATTACAGGCACGCGTCACCATGCCCAGCTAATAGTTTGTATTTTTAGTAGAGACGGGGTTTCACCATGTTGACCAGGATGGCCTCGATCTCTTGACCTCGCATCACACTAATCTTTACTTCTCTCCCAGGGTCTCCTGTTCCTTTGCCTCTGGGACTGTTTCAGGGCAAGCAGGCCTACTGGGTAATGGAGGCCACAGGGATGTCCTCTGCCAGAAACCATTCCCTCAGCAGGCTATGGGATTAGCTTCGGAGACTCCTCACCCTCTTTTAACTAGACCTCAAACCATCCAGCTCTTCCCTGGAGGGACCCAGCAGTGCAGAGCTCAGGAACCCAAGGCCCTGAGACTAGAGGGAAGAACAGCTGAGTTTCCCCTGCAGTGACCCTCACACTGGGGAGCGCTCCCTTCCCCCACAAGGAGGTGAGTATGAGATTATTTCAGGAACCAACATGCCCGCATTCCACTTTCCGCAACAGGGCTGAGGTTGTGGGGACACTGGAGGCAGAGCTGGCCAGCGCAACCTCCCTCCCTCCCTGTCTGTCTACTCCCCGGCCTCCTGCCAACAGAGCAAATCAGGACAGCTTTGTTGCCTCTTCCCTCCCTGTCCCTCCCCTCCAGCCCCACCTTGGGATCAATACTTAATGCTGAGTCCAAGATCTTATCTGACTTTTACAAGGATAAAGCAACAAACTTCCCCCTCCTAATGATTAAATCCATTGACGATCAGCCCAGTGTTTTCCAGACCACCTCTAACACTTTTAGAGAGCAAATGAAGTGACTCTGAGAAAATTGGAAAGCCACCATTCTCCTCTCCCCTGGGCACAAATCACTGTATGGAAGGCCAGGAAATGAAGTGAGGGGCAGGGCCAAGGAAGGTATCCAGGATTTTTTTTTTTTGAAATGGTTCTTGTTGCCCAGGCTGGAGTGCAATGTAATGGCACAATCTCGACTCACTGCAACCTCCGCCTTCCAGGTTCAAGCAATTCTCCTGCCTCAGCCTCCTATGTAGCTGGGATTACAGTTACCTGCCACCACACCTGGCTAATTTTTGTATTTTTAGTAGAGACGGGGTTTCACCATGTTGGCCAGGCTGATCTCGAACTCCTGACTTCAGGTGATCCACCCGCCTCGGCCTCCCAAAGTGCTGGGATTACAGGTATGAGCCACCATGCCGAGCCAGCATCCAGGTTTTAACAGTAGCTCTGCTATTGTCTGGCTGCAGGAATCTTCTATGCAACATTTCAAACTTATGTGCCTTAATTTCTCCAAGTGGACATGGAGGAGCATGGTCATCAGCAAAAGAAGGCTGGTGTGGAGGACAGAAAATGAGAAATGCTAAACTCTTAAAATGATCAACTCCTCTGCTTTAAACAGTTGCTTTGAGTGTAAGAGCCTGAGCTCCAGGTCAGACAGGTTGGGTTTATATCCAAGCTCTGCTTTGACCAGTGTGCAACTCTGGGCAGCTCGGTTCACCTATGGCTGTTTGTCATCAAGATTCAATGGTAGGTGCCAGCACTGTGCTAAGCACTTGGTGTGTAAGTGCTCAGAAAGTGTTGGCTGTTTCTATCAAGATTGCTAACATGGCCCGCTGAGATAGCAACAGAACTCCCCATACCATCACTGTGGGTGCTGTATCAGGATGCTCAGGTCCCCTTCAGGATGAAGGACCTCTTTCCCAGCTGCTAGGAGTGCTGCTGGAAGATAGTCCCCAGCTGAAGGTCCCCTCCAGGATTTACCCAGGGGAAGCCCAGGTCACATCAGCCTCACGGGGTGGGCTGCATCCAATGACAGGCCAGCGTGCAGGCACCAAGGATGGCACTCCTACCCCAGCTGGGGACCCCTGAAGGACCACCTCATTGCAGAAGGATGTCACAAGTTGGCTTCTCCCTCTGCCCTCTCCTGATCAAGAGCACTTCTGGATAAACCTCCCAGTTGCTCATCCCATCCTGGAGAACCAACCTGCAAAAACTGCTGGCTCCCCCCCCAGTCACAAAGATCGCAAAGGAATTCATCTCGAACATTCTCACAATTAAAAAGCGAAAAGCCAGAAACATACTTCAGGTCCTGGGGCTCATCATCAATCCCAGGTCTCTTATTTTTTCAGAGGAAGAAGCTGAGATGCTCAGAGAGGTTAGGGGACGTGCCCCAGGAAAAACATCAAGGGAGCAGCAGAAGCTGGAGGAAGACCCGCCTGTGAGGAGAAAGGTGAGAGCCCCTACATCTCCAGGGCTCCACCCACTGTAAGTCACAGACTGAACGTGGGACCCTCTTCCTGCTTGAAAGGTTGAAGATGTATATTGCCGGAGGCTCGTCCTTTCCTATGCCCTGGGTTCTTTCTGTGGTGCTAGTAAGGACCCGGTGGGTGCTTCTGTGGACGGGAGATGCAAGCTGCCACCATGCCAATGAAACTGAGGGCATCCCTGCCCCAACAGGGATGAGCAGGGACAGGAGGTGACCACTGGAGACAAGGAGTGGAAATTCTGCCCTGACCTCTGGCTCCTAAAGGCAAGTGGAGCCTGAACGGGCCCTGGAAGCCGGCTTGCCTGACTCTCAGATGGGAAGCCCAGCTCCCTGTGGTTATCCCTGAGCCGCAGCTGTCATACATACAGCTCCAAGGACACACAGGTAACTGTCAAAACTCCTGGGGTGAGGATGAGTTGAGGCCCCAGGCCACCCACAGGGCTGGGTCAGGAGTCTGAAGACAAGGGCTGAGCGTATGCTGGGACGACACCGCTGGGTCCATGCTCTGGGGCTCTTTAAGAAGGGAGCTGGAGGCAGCGCCAGCCAGGAAGATGGCCTCAACTTCTGCCACTGCAGCACTTTCCTCCTGATAAGGTCACAGACAGCAGGAACCAAGGAGGTAAAGGTAAGGTTGGGGCAAGGTGGCTGCCTGAGGATTTTATTTCCTTGCGCTTATTACCTGATTCTGAATGTACACTCCATTAGGCCACAGATGTGGGGCTGGCTCGCTCCTTACATATGAGCTGTGCCTTTGTTGTGATATGCTCTTCTTTAAAAAGGAAATTTTTTTTTCACCCCCTCGGGCATCTTGAGGGGTTGGAACATGTGTATGGGCTGGTGCTCCCACCCACAAAGAAACAACACTGGGGAGTGGAGGGGGCCCTGGATGACAGGGAGGGCAGTGGGATGGGGGGGTCTTTCCTGCTGAGGCTTCTGGCAAATCTCCCCCCATCCACAGGCTGTCACTCCGGCCAGCTTCTCAATCATCTTTAAATAGCAGGCCCTGCGATTCCTTAAGTTTTGGGCTCCACACATTTTAGAGTCGGTCCTGCACCCACTGCAGGCATCTTCAGCTCTGGCAGGTCCGAGGGTGCCAGCAGAGGTCCTCCCTGGGCCGGGGGCAGGAGTGTGCATGTGCCAAGGCCCTGCCCATGCTCCTTCCCGCCAGTGCCCACCGGGACTCCTGGAGAGCCAGCAATGATGCAATGATGTCCCGAAGCCACTCTGAGCAGCGGGCCCTCCAACAGACCATCCTCACCTCACAACGGGCAAGAAACTCTTCCCATGCCCATCAAAGATGAACTGCCACCCCAACTCTGCAGCCCTGCACCTTCCTTTCTCCCTTTTGGACAAAGGAAAGAGGCTTCACCCACAGCAACAGAGATCTGGTTAGAAACGAGAGAACTTTTCCCGGCACATCCTCTGGGGCTTCACCTAGAAGGCCAAAGTCCTGCGTTTCGATCCCACCTCTGCCATTACCAGCCCTCTCCCTGCTCGGTTCTGAGAGTTAATGAGACGACACCAGTGCAAGCCCCCAGCACAGGGCTCGACGCACAGCAGATCAAAAAATACTCTCATTTGTTAACTTTCAAAATAAAAGGACAACAATATCACCTGGGGGCAACTCTGGAATCTCCCTGGATTCTGAATTCTAACACTGAACGCCAGGCAAATTCAAATGGGCATCACCCACACTGAAAATAAACAGGTGACAGTGCTCTTTTGAACAATCACATTCCCATCTGGACACAGTAGAGAAAGAACAGAACTTGGAACCAATAGTCCTGAGACCCTGCTCAGCCATGGGTCTCTCAGTTAGCTCCTCTGAGCCTTGGTTATTTTGTAAACCAGACAGAGATGATGAAAACGCTAATAATAAGAGTTAACATTCATGCGCAATTGACTAGATGCTTGGTATTACACTCTCCAGGCAATCCTGTGAGGAGGTTCTATGATTACTCCCATCTTACAGATGAATAAACTGAGGCTTAAGGAAGTTCAGTGATTTTCCCAACGTCACAACCACCCTCCAGGGGCTGCTTTGAAGGTCAAATTAGGACCAGGGGGACTATGGGTGTGGCGGGAGGAGGTGGGGTGACAGCTGTGGTACTGGGACCAACATGATGTTTGCAGTGATGGTTGGTCCAGGGGTAGCAGCGATGACATGGAAGATGCATGTGAAAGTCAGGCTTTGAAACCGTAAAGCTAGATTGATGCAATGTGGATGATGACAGAGGATAATCCTGAATTGCCCACCGTGAGCACCACCTTCCTCTCACTCCCTAGGCTCTGACTCCCCAGCAATGCAGTGGACAAAGCTGATTGTTCCACACCTGCATGCTCCTCCTTTCTCTCCCTGCTTCTCCCCTGCTCCCCACCCTCCGTGGCTGCCATTTCTTCCCTCATAAATACCAGTGGACACCACTGTTGTCCACCCAGTGCTCAGCTCTCCCAGTCTGAGGATGCTGTAGAGAGATGCATTAGAAGCCAGATTACCAGACGCACTCAGGACATCCCCCTCCTTCTCCCAGCCCCACCAGCAATGATTCCCACTCCACTCCTTCTTCCCTTTCACTCACTCTGCCTTCTCCAAACAGGAAAGACATACAGTCAGTGCTGGGTAACTGCTTCTAATCACAGGTGACAGCAGGAATGTAAACAACACAGGAAACATCTAAATGCAATCCAAGTGGCAAGGAAACACTGCGCACTCACAGGCTCCCTCCCTTCCTCCCTCCCTTCCTCGAGGGCACCAGCACACCATTTCCTGCCACCCCCTTAGGAAGCACTGCTCATTAACACCCTGTTAATAGGAACCCCAGAAACCTGAGCTTCCGGAGAACAGAACACTAAGTCATCACCTCCTTTGACTCTGCTACCTCCAGGGAGGACTTTTCTAGATTCCTCCCATTTTTCTGTTTAAAGCAATAAATTTAATGTTTTTT
>NW_016107430.1:4662984-4687908 GCF_001604975.1 Cebus imitator | reverse complement strand
TGCGGGGGAAGGGAGAGGCTAAGGGCAGGAACAGAGACCCCATTGAGAATTTGTCCAAAGCTAGGGATCTTCACCCAAGAAAAGTACAAACACGCAACATGTCATTTCAGAGGTTCCTAGACTCCAGGTTAAGACCCATTTTTTGTAAAGTGAATGGGACAGAAGCAGCACAAGGAAAAATACAAGTAAGTGCAGCTGCCCTCTAAACACCCCGGAGGCCCCGCAGGGCATTCCCAAGGGTGTAGTCACTGCACACCCAGCGAACCTACAACAATGTTTTATCTTCATTTTTTGGCTCTTTAGATTGACAGTCTGCTCCTAAAGAATCTCCTTCAATGCAAATTGATAACTCAATTGAGTAACTGCTGTGAAGAATTTCCACTGGGTCCTTAGTGCCGAGATTAGCAAGGGAGCAAGAAAGCCAGGATTAGGGAGGTGTATCTTGAATGTGTGTTGGGGTGGCTGTGTAACTAAACAGGAGTTCCCAAGCCAACAGGAAATGGATTTTCAAGTACCCAGTACTGGAAGTCTGTGAGCTACCGGGACCCTCCGAGAATAAAGATCTTCCATGGACGGTCACCTCTACCTGCTTGACTCTGGACTCATCACTGTAGCTTTTGTCAGTGGGACTGGGATGACAGAGGGAGAGAGGCCAGGAGAGGGTGAAGGCGACCCTCTTACCCTGGGAGAATCTTACCTCTGTGCCGGTTGGTGGTTTTATCAAACATCAGCATTGCATCTTCCACCTGCAAAACAAATAAGAAACAAAGGCTGCTTTAGGACTTTTAAGAAAGTACACAAAACATTATATGCATATGGGGTTGAGGGGGTAGTTTCCATTACAGAAGTAATAGTTGCTTGTCAAAAAACATTTGAAAATGCAAAAAAGTAGAAAGAAAAAAAAAAATCACTGGTCTTTCCACCCCACACAACTACAGTTAACATCTTATATAGTTCCCTTTGGTGTTTGCTTTTTATTATTTTTGAGACAGGCTCTCTGTCATCCAGGCTGGAGTGCAGTGGCACCACCATAGCTCACTGTAGCCTCCATCTCCTGAGCTCAAGTGATCCTCCCACCTCAGCCTCCAGAGTAGCTGGGACTACAGGCGTGCACTGCTGTGCCCAGCTAATTTTTTTTTTTTCTTTTTCCTTTTTTTCGTAGAGACAGGATCCTACTATGTTGCTCAGGCTGGTTTCGAACTCCTGGGGTCAAGTGATCTTCCCAAAGCGCTGGGATTATTGGTGTAAGCCACTGCTCCTGGCCTAGAGGCTTTGTTTTAAGAAAGAAAAAACTATGCCTATTTCCATATAATTTAAATCATATAGCATATGGAATTTTTCCATGTTTTCACCTGTAACATTACTACTGGCAAACAATTCCCAGGTTAGTACATCGGGTATACTACCTTGACAAATGCATGATATTTCCCAGTGTAAGAAGCCATGGCTTACTTAATTATTACCCATCTAATGGATATATGAATTGTTTTTAGTGATAAAACAGTGAAACTTGAACATCTTGATTGCTATGGGCTCAACTGTGTCTCCCAAAATTCATAGTTGAAGTCCTAACCCCCAGTACCTCAAAATGTGACTGTATTTGGAGAGAGAATCTTGAAAGAAGTAATTAAGTCACAACACGATCATTAGGACGTGCCCTAATCCAATATGACTGGTGTCCTTATCAGAAGAGATTGGGACACAAACAGGGAAGACCATGTGCCAACATCCAGAGAAGATGAGACATCTGTGAGCCCAGGAGAGAGGCCTCAGAGAAAGCAACCCCGCCCCACCTTGACCTTGAACTTCTAGCCTCCAGAACTGTGAGAAAAGACATTTCTGTTGTTTAGGCCCTCCAATCTGCGCTATTTTATTACGGCAGTACTAGCAAACGAATGCTAGGACCTTTATAAAAACATCAAAGAGGAGAACATAAGAAAATACCAAAGGCATCCTCTGTCTCTCTTTGTGATCCCTTCCGGACCCCTCCCACGCATCCTGCAACCCTTCTGGATATTTCTGGCAATAAGATTTCAGGGTTCACACTCAACTCCCACATAGAGTTCAAGGAACTCACACTTAATGAACCAGATTCCGCTCTGGAACGCACTCCTTTTATGAGTCTGTATGACCCACTCCTTTATCCCACAAAGTACACATCTTCAGCACAGGTGTTTGTCCTCAGCCTTCAGTGACTCACCGGGGGCAGAGCACCTGGTCTGACCAGTGTGCAGCCTACTCTCTTCATTCAGTTTATGCCCAAGGTTGGGGGTAAAAATACAACCCAACCCATGTGGCCGTGGGTGGGTAAAACTGTTAGCAGAGGGCCCTGTCCTCGGAGCAATTTCAGTGTGTGCCTGTGTCTGAGGACGGAGCACTGTTGATGTGCACTCAAAGGCTCACAAATGAGCTTGGGGGGCCGGCGCTAATCCCTTTGAGAAAAGGAATCGTGGGCTATTCATGCCTCACTCCTCCCAGACAACAGTCTCCAATGGAGGGGAAGACACTGAACAAAGCAATAAACCGAGGTTTAAAATGGTGCCTGCAGACAAATCAAATGTATTTTTCTAGATGCGATCACATATAATAGGGGAAGAGCAAAGTCAAGGTAAGAATGGAAGACGGGGGTAGGCAGGCCGGTCAGAAACCTCAAAGGGACTGGCCTGGCTTAAAAATCTCTTCTCAAGTCAGGGCCCCCTTTTGTTGCTAAGCAACTGGGCCTGAATAAACAGGCTCCTGGGGCCTCCCCTTCTGCTCCCCATTTCTGAAGTCGGTTACTGGGAGGAAAATGGCCTGGCATGGTGGCTCCTCCAGCAGGGAGCTGCCCTCTCTCTCCCGGCACCAGGATGGTGGGAGTGGGGAATGCTAGTTTGGAGATCCCTTAAAAAGGGTCTCCTTCACCAGACCCTCCCACCCTGTCCCCATCCCCATCCCCATCCCCATCCCCATCCCAGGCAGGACAGACACCTTTTGGGGGGGCTTTACGAGTCCCCCCCACCCCATACCTGCTGGGGCCACACACACAACAGCCATTCCGCCTCCCATGCACCACACACGCAAAACCACCAGAACATCAACTGGTGTATCTGTACACAGAGCAGTCACACTCGGGCATATGGTATCTCAGGCTCAGACCCGGGACTCCATAGGAATTCGAATGCCTGAGGGGCAGGTGGGTGGGGGGTGAGGCCTGCCGGGTGTCACGCAGGTAAATGTGGCATCTGTTTCCCACCCATCTCCATATTTTCTAAGACGTTTGCCAAATCCTTATTTTGAACTGAAAACGCCTAACAGTAAGGAAAACAGCCGCCCTTCTGTGCTGGCCATGTTTTGGTACTGGGACTCAGATTCCCTTAGGAAATAAATGTTTTGGATTTTTTTTTAAATGTATTTTCAAAACCTCCTTTCAACAGTGCATAATTGGCTCCCCTTTTCCTTCCTAAGTTTGGACGTTTTCTAATACTGCCCTCTCCACATTTGCTCCACCCTGGGGAGCGTGGGGGAGGATCTGTATATGTTTTTAGGGCAGCCATTGTCGTCAAGAATAGAGCTCCTTCCTCTGTAGTCCAGCTGTACAATGCGGCTCGCAAAGACCTCCTGAATAGATAAAGTGTCAGGGCGAAAGAAAAATTCTATTAACACTTTACAAAATACAACATCTAAGAAGGAGCTAGAGAGGAAAGAGAAAGGGAAAAAAAATCAATATGGATAAGTCCCAGTGCTTGGGGGTAGAAAACTTTTCAGCAATTGCAAAACACTTATTAATTCAGAGAAGCCATCAATGCGATGGAAATCTGGCAGAACAGCAAGAGCTGAAACTAGAAGAATTTGAATATACAAAGACTGAATAGAATGAAAAACACAGCCTCACATACGAGACTGTTTCTCACGGTTCTATGAGAATCAAACAGAAGCGGCTTGTGTGAGTCAAGGGAAAATAAGGGGCACAGTTAAGGTAACTGGTATTCAACCCTGGAGCCAGCACACTGATAACTCTTGGTCTCTGTCTCTGTCTCTGTCTCTGTCTCTCTCTCTCTCACACACACACACACATACACAGGTAGATCAGGGAGCTATGAAGACTCATCAACACAAACAAACACACAGGCCACAGGCCGGGCCTCATTCAAGATGCTAGGAGAACCCAAAAGCTTAGGGAAAGCTGGGAACAGGACTTTTTCTAACCCCTTATGAAACACCCGCTCTAGGGACACCACCCTCATCCTTATGATGACCACTGGTGCTTACTTCGTGTTGACAATGCACTCACCCGCCTTACAGAGTTCTTTGTACCCAAAATGGACACAGGCAGGCCTAGTGGCTCTCTTGATGGAGAGGGAAGGACAGGAGGTGTCTGAACCTTGGCATGATTTGTCCCAACCGGCACACGCCTGGTCTGTTTTGGGAAAAGAAGCTTATTCTAGCCTTGAGCTGTGACTCGTAATAACTTGGGGCAGGTCTGAGACACAGCCCTGGCATCTTTAGTGGTGTATCTTTGTGAATGAAAAAGCAAAATAGGCCAGATGTGGTGGCTCATGCCTAATAATCCAGCATTTTAGGAGACTGAGGTGGGGAAACCGCTTGAGGCCAAGAGTTTGAGACCAGCCTGGATAACACAGCAAGACTTGTCTCTCTCTCTAAAAAAAAAAAAAAAAAAAAACTAAAAACTTAGGCAGGCATCGTGGTCCCAGCTACTCAGGAGGCTGAGATGGGAAGATCGCTTGAGCCTGGGAGGTTGAGGCTGTAGTGAACCAATGATTGCACCACTGCACTCCAGCCTAGGCTACAGAGTCAGATCCTGTCTCAAAAACAGACATACACAAGAAAACAAAATAGGCAAAGGAAAGTAACATTGAGGTGAGCTGGTGGGGAATGGGATGCCTCTGTCTTTGTCCTGACACTTGAAGGTACTGAACATTCTTTGACTACCGCACAGTTCAGACTACACTGTCATATCCTCAGAAGTGTGCGACAGTCAACAAAGGGGACCTCATCTGTTAGTGTCCATGGCTGCTGGAGTTGGGGCAGAGATTCTCAAACATCATTCATATCAGAATCATCATCAGAGGGACTGTTAAGCCACAGATCTCTTGGGGCCCCACAGCCAGAGTGACTGATTCAGTATTCAGTTGTATTTGCATTTCTAACAAGCTCCCAGGTGACGCTGATGCAGCTGCTGGCCCAGAGACCTCCGTTTTCATGAGCTACTCTAAGGGATAAGAAGCAAGAGCAAAGGTTACAACCACTGGGCAGAGGGTGCTTCTTCCTCTTTAACATACACTCAGTGGTCAGTACATGAAACAAAAATTTCTCCTCTAGGAGCAACTGATCCACTGTGGTATGGCAATTTCTCCCTTTCTTTGTTCCCCTTCTCTCAGATGTTGATATTCTAAAATCCCAAAAATGATGGTGGTAGAGCCCACGATGGAAAAGATGATGAGAAGAGGGACTTCTTAGTGGCCACCAACCTACTCCTACCCAATGCAAGAAAAATCCAGATTCTACTAGGATGACATAAACTTTCCTTCTAACAGACACTCTCATTGACAGAAACTCATGTCTAGAACATGCAGCCAATCCAATCTTGAATAGAAAACTTAGCAAATGGTAACTCTATTTACTTTTATGCAGCACACATGTATGAAGCATCCACTATTTGCAAAACATCAGCCTAAGTACAAATAAAAGACGACTCACACAGCTCTAGGGTAGACTGATGACATGAATGGTCTTGCACCCTGTCCTCTGTAAGTTTGCAGTCCTTCTCCCCCAAAGAGGCAGAGTCTACTTCTATCCCTTCAATCTGGGCTTGATTTGTGAGGTCTAATAAAATGCAGAGGAGGGGGGGGAAAGTACACCTGTTTTTGGCTTAGCCCTAAGAGGATTTGCATGTTCCTGTTTGTTCTCTCTTGCACCTCTGCCATCACCATGACAAGGGCATGCCCAGACTAGCCTGATACAGGATGGGTGGCACATGGAGCAGGGCCAATTCCCCTGTGCTGAGGCCAGCCTAGATGGGTGGACAGCCAGTCACCCTCAAAGCATGCAAGTGAGACCAGCCAAGATCAGCAGAACCACCCCAAGTGTACTCCAAATCTGTGAGTTCAACAGTTAGTGTCTGCCCCTGAAGTTTTGTGGTTAGTTACACAGCATTCTTGTGGTCACAGCTAACTCATACATGATCCTCATTCTAAAAAAAATCCCCCAAAACAACAAAAAAAGCTTACAATCAGAAGATAGTCTAAAATAATACTAGAAAATAAGCAAAGGAAAGAAAAGGCGCAGAAGGGAAATATGAAATGTGACAGAGTATTAAACTATCAGGTTCCACATTCCAAATGGAGCACACTCTTCATGGAACATTCCACATGGAACACAGGCCTTAAGGTGTGGAGGGACCTCTTCTAAATCTCACCCCATCAGCAAGGTTGGAGACAGAGATCCTAGAAGTGCCAAGAGAAATTGGCAACATGTCCCTCACTAAATGAGCACCATGAAAACCAGCAATAATCACCACTCAAGTCAGTGGGTGATGCTTCTCTGATCCTAATTCATTTAATGAATGAGTGAACCCTCTTTCTAACGAGTCAAAAGATTTATTGTGAGCCAGGCATTCTTGCTGGGTGATTTCAGAAGGAGCCAGATGGTGCTGACCACATCCAGAGGTTAGACTTGAGCCAGCCCAGCTCACATGTTGGCTGAATAGGAAACCTTTAAAGACACAATGCAGGCCGGGCATGGTGGCTCACGCCTGTAATCCCAACACGCTGGGAGGCCGAGGTGGGTGGGTCACTTGAGGTCAGGAGTTTAAGACCAGCCTGGCCAACATGGTGAAACCCCATCTCTACTAAAAATATAAAAAATTTGCGGGGCATGGTGGCATACGCCTGTAATTCCAGCTACTTGGGAAGCTGAGGCAGGATAATTGCTTGAACTCAGGGGGTGGAGGTTGCAGTGAGCTGAGATCACGCCATTGTACTCCAGGCTGGGTGACAGAGTGAGACTCCATCTCAAAAAAAAAAAAAAAAAGACACAATGCAAAGTTGCATGGAGAGAGGGAGGTCAGAAATGTCCAAAAATGCTACTGTCCAGTTAGCTGGCTAAAGGGTAGGACCCTGCAGAATGTTCCATGGTCCACTGCCTCTTCTGCCTAAGGTTTTACAGTTCTGGCTCCCCAAGTACATAGTAGGTGAGTGAAGCTAAACTGATCTGAAGACACAGATCCAGGAAACAGCTAAAAGGAAAAGAGTGGCTGGTACGTAACTCAGCAGGTGCTGGGAGGCAGCTGGGTGAGGTGGGGAGTGCTGCACCAAGCATGGAGGGAGTCCGGGTTCTAATCCCAGCCCCACCAGGATCTCACTGAGGACCAGTCACCTCCCTCCCCTATCCTCAGTTTTTCTTCTGTGAAAGGAGGAAACTGTATGAGATGGTCCCTAAGATCCATGCATAAAGACTCTGCCTGGAATGCTAACATGGACTCCGGGGTCTGCTGGGATGACCTCTGGGAGCATCGACTTGACCACTGGGCTTCTGCAAAGTCTCTGTGCTGTGAGGCTGCTCCAGAGCTTTGCTGTGGCCGATGCACGCCCTGAGAAATGTCCTACTCCTCTTGGGATATAAATATACACACCCACACACCACACATATCAAGAACAAAGCAGGAAACGGCACTTCAAATGATCCTTAAATTATCTGGTCAAATGAAAGAAGGGAGGGGAAAGGGAAGAGAAGAAACCCAGCTCCCCAAGCTCCCCCAGAACAAATGTCCTTGAATTTCTCTTCCTGCTCCCACTCAAACGCTCCAAGTGTTAGTCTAAATAAACACCCTCAAATGCAATACCATCATACTATAGTGCATCAGGCTGAACAGGCCTTATTATGCTCTGTAAACTCAAGGCGCCAAAGCCACAAGAGTGAGACTCGGCTGAGGTGGCAGCACTGCCGGGCCACAGGTGCCTGGTACCCGTGGTGCAGTCCTGCCTGGGCCCAGGGTTACACAGAACATGGGAAGGCACTGTCTCCACCTCTCTCCCTGCCAGCTTGGGCAAAACCCAAATCGGTTCCTTCCAAAAAGACCAGGAATAATGTGTAGTTTATTGAAACAGGACTTTTCTGTATGCTCTGGCCTTGCAAAGGGCTGGTCTATTTTTATTGTGCAAAGAGGAAGAATAGAGAAGAAGGAGCAGGCTAGAAAAATCCCATTGGTTCATACTGAAATCTACATTAGTGGTTTTCAGCCATGACTCCTCACCAAGACCACACTCCAACCTATTAAATCAGGACTTCGGAGCGGGCAGCCCGAAAAAGGATTTTTTAAAGCACCCTGCATCCAGGGTGCAGCCAAGGCTGAGACCCACCATTCTAAATGGCTAAATAGAGCTGAGTTGAGCCTTAACACAGCATATGCGTGTGTAGACAGGCCCTTAGTAAATGAGAATTAATGGGCCTTTGGCTCCCTAAAGATTAGCTGTTCATCCCTCGCCAGAAGTGAGGAGCAGGCCCTCCTTGCCTCAACCTACTTTCTCAGGGCTCTCCCTAAGCTTGACTCGGTCTCAGTACAAGAAAGCCAACGCTCTATACTAGAAGTAGCTTTGAAGGGCCAAAACTGAACAGAGGGCTTTAAGAAAAGCTAACAAAACCACTGCTTTTTTCCCATCCCAATATTTTCACAGGTATCATTAGTTCTTTGGTGGTCAAATAACCCCACGAGAAGGGATTATTACAAATTCTCTGAGACTCAGTTTTCTTACTGGTTTGCCCTAGAGCTGGCAGGGGCTGGGCTCAGATGCTGAACTTACGAGTCCAAGTCTCAGCCTGCCGGCGCTGCCTTCCCGCCCAGCTCAGGTTCTTGTCCTCCCCTTGCTACAGGCCTGGGAGCTACTCAGCCTTTCCGTCCCCGAGCGTTTACCCCTGGAAGTTGCAGTGATGGAGGCGTGCGCGGAGTTTCTATCCCAGCTGCTGCTGCCAGGCACGTTCTCCCTTCATTCCAAATGTCAAAAAATGCTAGTCTGCATCCATCTGAAAGCCTCTTTATTTTCATTTGAGCCCAAGCCTTCACGGTCTAACAAGAGAAAAAGTGCATAATTTCTCCTAAACTAGGGCTGGGTGCAGTGGCTCATGCCTGTAATTCCAGTACTTTGAGAGGTCGAGGCAGGCAGATCACTTGAGGTCAGGAGTCCGAGACCAGCCAGGCTAACATGGTGAAACTCCATCTCTACTAAAATTACCAAAAAAACCCCAAAAAAAAACAATTAGCGGGGCATGGTGGTGCATGCCTATAATCCTGGCTACTCTGGAGACTGAGGTAGAAGAATTGCTTAAATCCAGGAGGCAGAGGTTGCAGTGAGCTATCACGCTACTGCACTCCAGCCTGGGCAACAGAGCAAGACTTTGTTTAAAAAAAAAATTTCTCCTGAACTACCAATTTTTTTTTTCACTGTGGCAAAAAAAATAACATAAAATTTATCATTTTAACCATTTTCAGGTCTACAGTTCAGTGGCATTAAAAACATTTCCTGAACTCTTCACAGAAGGCTCCCGCACCTTACAATGGCCAGAATTTTATCAGCCTTTAATTTTTCCCACATTTACTTCTTTTATTCTTGTGGGATCATTCTATTTTCCCATTAAGCTTACAAAAAAAGCCGCACAAGGTTTATCAGATAGTAGTTATGAATTCAACAAAGGGACAACTGCCCATGGGAACTGAAGGATGTGGGGTCTTCTGACAACTCAGTCCTGGAGATGTAGACAGTTTATCCACCTATGGCAAAGCTTCTTGCTCAGAGATTCTAATTCCACAAGTCTCTATCAGACTCTAAGTTACAAAATGTCTATCCTCCCGGAATAATGATTGTTATAATAACTACCATTTACTGGAGCGTAATAGGCAATTTGCAAACCTCATTTAATTACTGTAATAGCTTTGAGGTAGATATTATCCTACCCATTTTATGCACTCATTTTTTTCCTCTTTTTAAAATTTAAAAATTATTTTTTTTGGTAGGGATGGGGTCTCGATTTGTTGCCCAAGCTGGTCTCAAACTCCTAGGCTCCAGCGATCCTCCTGACTCAGCCTCCCGCGTAGCTTGGGATTACAGGCACGTGCCAGGACACGTAGTGTCATACACCCATTTTATAGGTGAGGAAATTGTGGTTCACTGACAGTAAGTGACTTGCCTAGGACCACACAGGTAGTAAATGGTGGAGCCAGGAGTTAAAATCAGATGGGTCCCTAAGTCTTCCCTTACTTGTGTTCTGGTTTTTGAATCCCTAAGAGTTTTGTGTAGTGCCTCTGTCTGCTGGGTGAACAAACAAACACTGCTTTAAAACCCTACCAAAAAGTGAAGAGAGGTGATTAGGTAACCTCAAGGAAATGGAGGTGCATTGCCCCAGTAGGCTCAGGAGAAGAGGCATGATGGGAAAGGTAAAGGAACGAGGAGGATGTTGGGTCTCTTGCTTTGAGATGAGTGAATTCCAAAAGCTCAAGATCACTGGGCTCCTCCACAGCCGTGGAGCTAGCCGCTAGCAGGGCTGGAAAGGCCAGAGGGCCTTGGAACGCAGTCCGGGGTCAGCCACGCGAGTCCGTCGTGTGCAGTGACGCTAACGATGATCAGTGTGTCTTGCTTCCTAGAGCTGTGAGGAAGGCTCACGTGGTGGCCGGTGAGTGCCTACCACACAGACACTGTCCCGATTCACTGCCCCGTCCTGGCAATCCCCTCGCTGAGCCCTGGGGCTTGCTGGAGACCATGCACACACCCAGACACGCTCCATGCAGTTAAACCTGGAGCCACGCCCAGTGCTATGAGTTTTCTTATTGCAAATGGGTCACGCCAAGGGAAGGCCACTAACAGAACCAGTGTGCCTTTTGGGGGAGCACTCCCAGGAGGCCCTATCTCAACACTAAGCCAGGGAAGGCAGAGTCTGCTGGTGAGAGATAGGACTGGGTGGGAGCTCCGTTCTAGCTGAGCTTGCAAAGCCGTGGGCCCGGGCACCACCTGGAGGGCGGGGCAGTGGGCTCTCCCTGGGGATCTCTGAGATGGGGCGTAGAGAGGAGGCAATGAGGGAAGAGGAGAGAGACAATGAGACAGAGAGCTGTTGGAGGGGCAGCAGTTGGATCCGGCAGGCTTGACAGCTGTCACATGGAAATGGCATCTGGCCTAACGGCCTCTCGTGTGAGGCTCCTTCAAGTGGCGGCTGCTGTGCTCTGGAAATCCAGGGCCCGTGTTAGCCCTGGTTGTGAGTGCATGCGTGCATGCATGCTAGTGTGCTGGGGGAGGGGAGCGGCAGGCAGGCTGCTGAACTGCTGAACGCTCCCTTCTCCAGCCTCTCCCCATCAGGCCTCACCTACCGTGAAAAAGGCCCAAGCCTGCCAGCTCCAGAGGAGAGCGGCAAATCATTAGGGGAGCACTGATGTGCTGGAACACTCTCTCACATTCCCATTAAACAAATACTAAACTGCTAATTGCCAAAATGGATCTCCACGACTCTGACCGAACAGGGGAAGGGTTTATAATTACCAAGTGTGAAAATGCACAGCCTGTAAATAACCACCTCATCTGTCCTAATATGGGCTGATATTGATGGGCATGAAATAAACATCAGGACAAATGGAAAAATCATCCACATCTCCTGTGGCCAATGCAGTCTCAGATGGTGACAAGCGTAGCTACAGCCATACGCCTGGGGAGGGGAGGAGGAGAGGAGAAAGGAGTTTTATAGGCTTGGAAAATCTAGGTTCCCATCCCAGTTGTAATCCCGTGGGCCATCTGCACCTTCTTTCTGTCTGGAAAACAGGGAGAGTAAATAACATGGCTTGATAACAGGATGAAGGGCTTCTCTACACTTCAGAAAGGCCAGGCCCCCAGGGCAGGGATCTTCTAAGTGCAAGAACTTTCAGGACAGGGCTTCGACATCGTCCACCCTGCTCTCTTTAAGACCGGCTAATGAGAAAGAAGAATCAGGGAGAGGGAGAGCTCAGCCAAGGTGACACTTTTATTCATTACACTAATATTTATTAAAGCTCTTTTGTCTGCCCAACACCCAGAGTTGGCTGCAGAGCACAGATGAAAAAACGTGTGTTCAGAATGACCTCTGGGCTCTCTGACACCCCTGTGCCACAGTGCCACCCCATCCCCCACCATCTCTTTCTGCCACTCTGATGGGAAGTAGACTCTGCTCTGTTGGGTTCTAGAGCCCCACCGCTTTTCTTGGCCACAACAGGAGAGGGGCAAGGGGATAAGCCAGAGGTCATGGGATAGCTGCAGGTTTCCCAAGCCCCAGGCCCCTCTCTCTCCAGCAGCCCTTTGAAGGCACCGGTCTTTGATTCTGATGGACTCAGCCAGATCTTGGAGTGAATGTTGGTAACTGAGGGAGGGAGGAAGTTCCATTTGCCTCAGAATCACAATGACCCAAAGGTCACCTCTCCACTTCCCACCCAGTATAGGAATCCCTTCTCCAAGGTTCCTTTGAACCCTTCCTGGAGCTTCAAAAGCTTGGAGCATCTCCACCCCACCCTCTCGGACGAGCTGCTCAGGACTGAATTCAGCAGCAGCACTTAGATGCCTGAAATAGCAGCCTCCTCTGATCCCCAGCAATTCTCGCACGCGGCAGAATTCTGTGAACTGTATAGCATTAGGCACCCGAGTCAGCACACCCAGCACAACTCAGCCCCAGAGTTTCTTCACGGGGCTTTGCTGACATCCAAGGAAGTTCCTGCTCCGTCCCCTTCGAGCTGCCTGACAGCCAATCTCCACAGTCCCTTTGGGTCCCTAACGTCATCCCTAGGTTCCCCTGGGTTTCCCATTCCTAGTCCCAACCCAAAGACCCTGTTGAAAATCAGCAAAATGAGGGAAGGTCTGAACCACAGACCGCTTTTAGAGGAATTCTAATTTGTTAATTTTGAATTCCCAAACTGTCTTCAAATAATGGCTAAGAAAACGCCGCTGAGAACAAAGTTCAAGTACAGCAACAGGCTGAGAGATGCAGTCGCTTGGCCAAGTGACTTCCTGTTCAGAGAGGATCATAAACTCTTCAAGGCAGAGAGGATAAAAAGATATGAGTCCAGTCCACTCATTTTCTAGAGGAGCAAACTGGCTCTAAGCAATTCAGCGGCTGCAGTCAAAACCACAGGTGGTAGAATAAAAGAAACCTGAGATGCCATCACAGGTCCTGGGTTCAAATTCCACTCCACCATTTCCACTTACGCATGATCTTGGGGGTGGCTTTCCAAGACAGCTCAGCTTCCTTGTGTGTAAAAGGAACACATGATCACTATTAACCTTCACCCCAGCCTTGAGAAGTAGAAACTATTGATACAACACGCAGAAAAGCAAATGACTGCCCTATGCTATTACCAGAATGCATCCCAGCCCCAGCACGCACAGAGGCTCAACAAATATATGGGGACTGCATAATTGGATAACAGACTTTGTATTGATCACAGCAAATTCGTGAAATCAGTATGGATGAGTGGGGTTTAACGTCATCAGTGTACCTGGCCTGATGTACTGTGCTGCAGTGAGTCGTATGCAAATAATCCATCTTTTGAAAACACAAGGGGAATGGACAAACCATTCAATGACATTCCTACAATGGAATACAATTGTTACACAACTGGTACACTATACAGCCAGTACACAACTGATCAGGGGGATCACAAAGGAATCATACGAAGAGAAAAAGTCAATATCAAGGCTGTATTACATACTGTATGACTCTGTTTCTATGACATTCTCAAAATGACAAAATGACCGTGATGAGGAACACATTGGTGGCTGCCAGGAGTTAGGAGTAGGGGCAGGGTGTGACTGCTAAGGAGAAACACAGAAGTTTCTTGGCGATGATGGAACGGTTCTGTTACATATCCTGACTGTAGTGATGGTTACTCGAATCTACACGTAGTAAAATTTGAAATAGCTACACACAAATACACATAAAAACTGATAAGGTACCAACGCTGGTTTCCCGGCTTTAACAAAGTACTGTGGTTATGGGAGATACTATCATTGTGGGAAGCTGGGTGAAGGGTTCACAAGAGCTCTTTGTCTTATTTTTACAACTTCTTGTGAGTCCTACACTATTTTTAAATAAAAATGTATAATAATAATAAAAAGAAACCACAAGGGGGCTCATTATTTCAAGAAACCCCATGGCAGATCTGTTTATAATACAATTATGCCCTCACTTCTGTTGATTTGGGTAAAGTAGGCGTAAATAAGGTAGGCATACAGTAGAAAGATCTATTCCTTATCTGTTTCTTATATTTGGTGCTGACATACATAACCTGAAATCTTACTTTGTCACATGAATACGTGAATTGGCGGTCCACACTCCCCCATAATTTCCCTCTCCCTACTCCTCAGGAAATTTCATATACAGCTCTGCATACCCTGCCTAATGCCCACTAGAGGGATTAATACAAAAATAAGTGTCCCATAAGTGCTTACTATTGAGTTTTAGAAAGATTTTGCAGGATAAAGAAAAAAAAACCCAGCTAAGGAAAGATTCAGTGGCTCATGCCTGTAATCCCAGCACTTTGGGAGGCCAAGGTGGGTGGATCACCTAAGGTCAGGAGTTCGAAACCAGCCTGGCCAACATGATGAAACCCTATCTCTACTAAAAATACAAAACTTAGCTGGGCATGGTGGCAGACGCCTGTAATCCCAGCTACTTGGGAGGTTGAGGCAGGAGAACTGCTTGAACCGGGGAGGTGGAGGTTGCAGTGAGCCGAGATAGTGCCACTGGCTCCAGCCTGGGTGACAGAGCAAGACTCTGCCTCAAAAAAAAGAAAAAAAAAACCCTCAGATAAAAAAGAGCATCAAATCCAGTGGTTTCTAATTTTTCTATTTTAAGTCACTAGAACTGTCTTTCATTTAAGTTTTGAAACATAGATCTTAAATGTTTTAGAATATTTCGTATACCAAACAAACTGCACTTACTTTTGAAGTATGGGAAATCATCTATCAATATTCACTGTGATCATCAGCTGGGGCTTTTTGGCCATGTGAAGTGACTGGGGCAGGGTGCGGTGGGTGCTCTGTGTGAAGCAAGCACACCTGATGTTTTAGTTGGCTCACATGTGGTTTGGGGTGGGATAGCCATGGTGCCTGATAGATTTGTTGAGGTAAGGAAGTCAACTTGAGGACTCGGCGTTCCTTCTGTTGACCCTGAGGTTGGAAATATCTGGTCTACTCCTTATGCCCAAATCATGACTCAGATCTTTGCAGATGAGTATGGACAGAATAACCCACCCTCCTACTTAATCCCTGAGCCACACAACACCCTAAGGGGGAAAAAAGAAGGGAGAGGGAAAAACCCACATCTTCCCTTAAAAAAAAAAAAAGTATCAATTCAAGCTGCGTCAAGACCCAACAAGCATGTTTTTCTTTCATTTATTTCTACATCAACACTCTGAAGGATAAAGATCTTTCTCATTTCAAGAGCTGTCAATTTGCTTTAGTGCCATGTTTTCATCTGTTTGAGGTAAAGAGGAATTACAAAGCAGGCAAATGAAATAATGCACTGTAATCTAACATATTTTGGCAATTCAAATTGGGACCAGGGAAAAAGAAAATTAAACAAGAATGACAGGCCCCCCAGCACACCTGTGCTGCATCTCACTGGTCCACCCCTGCCTTCCCGCCACTTGCCAACTTTATCACTTGATGAAGTCTTCAGCTCTTTGCCGAAAACTGTACTATTTGCTGCACCCTAATTCTTCAAATCATTTCTACATGTTGCACAACTCATACAGTATTTTGCTCTCTGAAGCAGAAAAAAAATCTCTTCGCTGCTGGAAAACTGTCAGGTGCTGTTACTCTCAAGACCCCCCAAAACAGCATGGGGACCAGCGTCCTGTTCCTGTAGATTTCCTACACTTCCCTATATAAATTAACAAAGACAAATGCCTGTTGAATTCAGACTGTGTGAGGAATCCTTACCCTCTCAAGCCTAAGGTTCAATTACAATGGAACTCAAAAATAAATAGAAAGAAACCTTAATCTCCTCTAGGGGTCCTCCTCTGCCAGTAAGGACACCCCATGAAGACTTCTATCTAATTCGTTTACATTTCTTTTTTTTGTTGTTTTTAATTCAACTGCTCCTCAACTACTCAGCTCTGCAGTTTTTCCTTCTTTAGCTCCAGGACTAGGGATTTTCAAAGAACAATAGGAATTTCCAAGGTCAAGCTGCCTCCTGTAGATCTCAGGAGCTGTGTGGCACTCAAGAAACTGCCCTCATCACCCCACAAGGAGCTGACCAGAAGGTGGGAGCGCCTAGGGGATGAGGCTCCTTTAGGGGCTGCAGTAACAAAGCCCTCCACCCCAACCACCATCAACTTAAAATCAAACGGCAAATGTGGTCAGGGGCATATAGTCCTGTCTTTTGCAGAATCCCATCTGCTTGGTGACACTGTGGAATTCTAGATTTAGAAAAGGCATTGCAGTTCTTCTGCCAATGATCCACATGTCCACAAACAGTGCATGCCAGAGCACGTAGGCCCAGCTCCCAGCTCACCAGTACGGACTTGTGGGAGAGGCCAGAAACTCTAGAGCCAGACTCCTTGGGCTTGGATTCTGGCTCTAGTATTTATCAGCTGTGTGATATTGGGCAGGTTACTCAACCTTTCTGTGCCTCTGTTACTTCACTTCAAGTTGGTACCTATCTCAAAGTGCTGTTATAAGCATTAAGAGAAGCTAATTTAGCCAGGCGAGGTGGCTCACGCCTGTAATCCCAGCACTTTGGGAGGCTGAGGCAGGTGGATCGCCTGAGGTCAGGAGTTCGAGACCAGCCTGGTCAACATAGTGAAATCCTATCTCTACTAAAAATGTAAAAATTAGCTGGGCCTGGTGGCAGGCACCTATAATCCCAGCTACTCAGGAGCCTGAGGCAGGAGAATCGTTTGAACCCAGAGGGCAGAGGCTGCAGTGAGCCGAGATCATGCTACATCACTATTGGGCGACAGAGCAAGACTCTGTCTCAAAAAAAAAGAAGAAGCTAATTGATGTGCAATATTCTGGTACATATAAAGAACTAAACAGCTGCCATCCATTATTACTACAGCCTCAACAAGCTGGTCAGAAGATCTAGTATTGTTCAAGCCTGAGGCCCTCCCTCTTTCTACAGTTAGGATGTTGATGCTAAGTGAAATTAACATTAGTGGAAAGGCTGGCTTTATCTGAGCAAGCAGTACCACAGATACAACGCACTGACCACTTACCCGAACATCTATCTGTCCCACCATACTGCCCACATTCGGGGGGGGCCATGTCCTGCCACAAGGCTGCAGAAGCATGGAAAACCAGGCAACAGACACAGACAGGCTTGTGCTGGCATGAGATGGTTTCTGTGATTTACAACCAAGTCTTAACTAAGACTCTGTGGCCTCTAAGCTCTGTTCAATGAGGAAATTAACTCACCGAGGCCAACCTCTATTCCAGTGAAGACTCCCCTGTGCCACCCTGCGTAGAAAAGAGATTCAGCCCTTCCCTGAGGAGGCTGCTCTGGCCAGATGGCAACAGGTGACAACAGCTTCAGAGCTATTGCCCTAAGCCCGGTTAATGCCCTACAACTGGGCTGAATGAGCTCCTTCTGTTCAGCAAGTGGGCAACTCTTAAACTTAAAAAGAAGTTTGGGCCAGGAGTGGTGGCTCACACCTGTAATCTCAGCACTTTGGGAGGCCGAGGTGGGTGGATCACAAAGTCAGGAGCTCGAGACCAGCCTGACCAACATGGTGAACCCTCGTCTCTACTAAAAATACAAAAAATTAGCCAGGCATGGTGGCACATGCCTGTAATCCCAGCTACTCGGGAGGCTGAGGCAGGAGAATTGCTTAACCTGGGGGAGGTTTCAGTGAACTGAGATTGTGCCACTGCACTCCAGCCTGGGCGA
The DNA here is from genome assembly GCF_001604975.1 of Cebus imitator. Taxonomy (NCBI): domain Eukaryota; kingdom Metazoa; phylum Chordata; class Mammalia; order Primates; family Cebidae; genus Cebus; species Cebus imitator. Next base: position 4,670,019 of record NW_016107430.1, on the reverse strand, counting down.
CAGAGCGAGACTCCATCTCAAAAAAAAAGGTTTGTCAGGGCAGTAGTGCTACCTTTAGAATTCATTTACTCATTTGAAAAAAAAAAAATCAATAAACTCATATGTACCATATTAGGCACAAAGACTTTTTAAATGAGGAAGACTTGATTCCTGTCCTTGAGGTCAGTACAGGATACGTGACCAGTGCTCTAAGCTGTGCACTTACATACAGGCACTCTGTCAAGGCCCAGTTTTTATTCATTCATGCACTCAAGGGCTCTGAAAACTCAGGGTAAAAATGACACTAACTTAGCTGGGGGTTACAGTTCATCGCGGAACTGGCAGGAGGAGGTTTCTAGGCAAAAAGGCGCCAGGGGCCTGGTGCTGGGGCAGCAGGTGTGTGTGTGGAGCAGAATGTAAGCCACAGGAGCAGGGCAGGGAAACCGCAGGAAGCACAGTGTCTGCGAGGGCCTGGCCTGTGTGAACCATGAAACGGCTGGGCCTCCACCCTGAAGGTGAGGTTCTGGCTTTTCAGAAAGAAACTGGAGGCGGCCAAGTCATGTCAGAGAGACCACACTCAGTCTTTGCTGAAATCAACACCCCGCTGCCAAACAGACTGGGAGGATATCTAACAGTGCCAACTGAGGCCAAGGGGTCAGGGGCTTAATCCTCTGCTGTCCACGGTTACACAGCAGGCCAGAAGCAGAGCTGGAAACCCCAGGAAACAGCATCCGCACAAGCGAGAGAAGCCTGCCTCCCTAGGGCAACAGCCCACTCCAGGAGCAAACGAGAGGCGGTCTGAGTCCGCAGGACTTGAGCTCATACGGCCTGGAAAGCCGAGGAGCCCCGGTCTCAAGGCATGCAGGAAGAATGATGACTATTCCAGCTTAACGAACCTCCGCTCTGTCCCTGGGTAAGCGTGGGGTGGGTGGTGGGAAGCGGAGGGAGAGATTGCTCAATATATTTAAGTGGGTGGATCACCACTCTCCCTTTTATTATATTGGCTTCACGTTTTGAATTTATTAATGTGCCTTCCTTTGTTCCACTATGATGTCTGCATGTTCCTGCCAGAGCTTCCACTCCCTGAGGGCAGGACCCATGTCTCCATCCTTCAGGCAGCACCTGGGACCCTGCTGTGGGGACTCGGTGCGCCATGCTGGCTGACCCCCTCTGGTGCTAGAACAGGAATCAGTGGAAAAGCACAAATGGCCCTGTCCCTGCCTGGATGCGGTGGTGACCTCCTCCAAAGGGTCAAGGCTGATCGACATCCCTGGAGTTTCTGGTCACCAAAGTGGGGATTCCAGGGACAGAAGCATCTGTTTGCTGGCTACATGGCAGGCACAGCTCCTTCCCACCCCCAGTGAGGTGCTCCTGCAGAAAGGCAGAGGAAGGACACTCAGAGCCAGGCCTGGGAATTTAAATGCCTGCTCCTAAACCCAGTTTATGTGCCATGGACTAAAGCCAAAGAAACACAAAAATGTGCCAAAAACCTATTTTTTCAAAGGTGTTTCCAGATGAGTGCACCTGCCTCAGCCAGCTCCAGCAGCCTTTAGAACTTGCATGGCTTTTAAAACTAAGAGGAGGCCAGGTGCAGTGGCTCATGCCTGTAATCCTAACACTTTGGAAGGTCAAGGCAGGTGGATCACCTGAGGTCAGGAATGTGAGACCAGCCTGACCAACATGGTGAAACCCCGTTTCTACTAGTAACACAAAAATTAGCCAGGCGTGGTGGTGCACACCTGTAATCCCAGCTACTTGGGAGGCTGAGGCAGGAGAATCGCTTGAACCCTGGAGGTAGGAGGTTGCAGTGAGCCAAGATCGTGCCATTGCACTCCAGCCTGGGCTACAAGAGGGAAACTCCGTCTCAAAAACAAAACAAAACCCCAAGAGGAGAGGCAGAGGAGGGCAGCATTATTTAGGACCTCACACCAGTGGAACCAAGGGCTTAGGAGCAACTTGTTATAAAATATCAGGGTGGGGAGAAATGAGAGGGCTCTCTGGGGATGAGTCTCCTATTCACAACATCTCACTTCATCAAAGAGGGTCCCAGGGGCCCAGAAACCCTCCCCTCCCAGGGCCACCCATACCAGTCCCAAAAGAAGCCTAACGAAAACCCAGCCACTCAAAAGGCTGAAAGTCCTATGGGACCAAACAGAGGAAGGAGAAGATGGGGATGCCTCATGGGGCAGAACAGTGGTGTGACAAACAACCCAATTAAGGACGAACTGACAACAAATACGTAGCAGGTCCTGCACACGTGGAAAATGCACCCTTTCTGCCTCCTATGTCCCGGGTGAAGAAGCAAGCTGAAACAGACATTTAAACCAATGGACAAACGCAGTGAGGGACTGTGGCACAATTAGGTGCTACAACAGAAGGAATGCAGAAAGGGCCATTTGGCCAAAAATCTTCAGGAATGACACTGATCTCAAAGGATGGGGAAGTTTTGAAAAAGCAGAAAAAGCCTTGTGAAGGTGCCACGTGGTAGGGACAAATGAGTTAATGTTGTGGGGATTGCATTTGCTTGGCAATACCTTGGGTTTGGAGTTAAAGAAGGAGCAAAAAGCAAGCAACTGGCCGGTCATGGTGGCTCACGCCTGTAATCTCCCCACTTTGGGAGGCCGAAGTGGGCAGATCACCTGAGGTCAGGAGTTTGAGACCAGCCTGGCCAACATGGTGAAACCCCGTATCTACTAAAAATACAAAAATTAGCTGGGTGTGATGGCACATGCCTGTAATCCTAGCTACTAAGGAGGCTGAGGCAGGAGAATCGCTTGAACCTGGGAGGCAGAGGTTGCAGTGAGCCGAGCTCACACCATTGCATTCTAGCCTGGGTGGCAAGAGTGAAACTCAAAAAAAATTTAAAAAGCAGGCAGCCAGGATGCCCCTAGACTGGTGAGGCGGACTCAATATTCTTCCATTTGTGGGCGGCATAACGCACAGAAATTCTCCCTGGATAAATTCTCCCTCACTCTCTCTCCCCCTCACTCCTTTCCACTTGAGAGAAAAATATTTAAGAGAAACACTCTCTAGACGGCTGAAATTTCCCCCTCACTAGCTCAATTTAGTTATTTACCAGAACACTTCGGCGCAGTTATTTTCAGACTTCCACATGAAATAGTAATACTTAGCACTTCCAATTCGTCTCCCAAGCAGTTTTCAAATGTCAGCTCATTAATCCTCAACGCCCTTGAGAAGCAGCACTTTGCCCCATCTCTCAGACTGGGAAGATGGAGGCAGGGCTGCCGGAGGATCCCTGCGGCTTTCTGCAGTGACTCGATGCTGATCTGACCCGGGTGTCCTCCAGCTGGACCACAGAAACCATTTTTCATTGAAGATGACACTGTAGTTTAGGACTTGAGGACTCTATTCTAATGAATGGGTCCCAGAACAGCCTTGTGGCCTCTGACCACAGGTGCATCTACAAGAACACATTCATTCAGCACTTTGCCCAGCCAGGTGCAAGCCTCCCTGCACAGCCCACTGTCAACCACCAGCAGGTACCTACATCTCCCGGGTCCCATTTCCCCTCGGCTAGGCCTGCCTGGCTCCTGCGCGTATCTGTGTGCTCCACTCGGTGCCCATCTGGGATCCGCCCTCTGTTTTTCATGTCTTGCCAATCGCACACATCTGGTGGCATCTGAACCAAAACATCATTTTCTGGGGGCAACTACAGGCTTTGGAGGAGGCCTTCCAAAGAGGGGTTTTATGTCCTGTGGTGGGGCTTTTCTTTGCTCCCTTAAAGAAACACTTCCAGACTTCTTTCCAGCCAGCATCAAGCCTTTCAAGCTCTTTGTAGTACCCCAAACTTTGGCCTTCAAATGGATTTTGTATTTAACAGTTTAAAATGGGATTTAAGGTTCCTGTCGTTTCAGTCTTCACTGTATTAGCATTCCTGCAGAAAATGTGTTGATGGGCCAGGCTCAGTGGCTCATGCCTGTCCAGCATTTTGGGAGGCCGAGGCAGGTGGATCATGAGGTCAGGAGTTCAAGACCAGCCTGGCCAAGATGGTGAAACCCTATCTCTACTAAAAATACAAAAATCAGCCGGGCATGGTGGCTGGCGCCTGTAATCCCAGGTACTAGGGAGGCTGAGGCAGGGAACAGCTAGAACCCGGGAGGTGGAGGTTGCCGTGAACCAAGATCACACCACTGCACTCCAGCCTGGGTGACAGAGGGATACTCCATCTCAAATAAAATAAAATAAAATAGGTTGATTTTCCTGTGGGCAGGAAAGGGAAAGAAAGGGCTGTCAGTGTAGATGCTTCAAACTCTGTGCATGGTGGGAGCCGGAGGTCTAGAAAGTCTGTGCTGGCTGGGGGCAGCAGAGGAAGGGCTGGTACGGTTGTGGAGTGTGGCATTGAGATGGGGGTCTCAGATCAATGCAGAATGGCCACCCCTAGAGCTGCCAGCCAATAGCCGGCCACAGGCGAGGGAATGGCTGATGAAGCCCTACTCAGGACGGCTTTCTTCTGTCCTGACCCCATGCTCCCAGACACAGCTGCTGCTGACCTGCAGCAGGAGTTTTAAAAGGGTAATGCCTGCTGCTGCTGTGCTCTGAATTAGGTCTTCACTAAACACCAACTCATAAGCGACCCTGGCCCTTTATCTAGCATCAGCAGGCTTGGCCCCACATCTAATGCACAGCGAGGATTAAAAAGAAAATGCAGCAAGCCGGGCACAGTGGCTCACACCTATCAACCCAGGACTTTGGGAGGCTGAGGTGGGAGGACTGCTTGAGGCCAGGAGTTTTGAGAGAAGTTTGGGCAATACAGCAAGACCCGTCCCTACAAATTTAAAAGAAGAAAAAACTACAGCCTCTGTCTTGTTGTTTGATAGACAAATACACTGGAGTGGACACCATATGGTCATCATCCCCTTCAAAGAAGTCACCAAGGAAGGCCCCGTCTTTATTTACTAAGACTTGAAATATTTTCTCGAGACTTTGGGGGGAGGGGGCGGGGAATTCCCTTCTAGTCAGTTCCCAAGTCATGCAAAACAACTAGTCATTATTTTATAGCCCTACTTCATTTTGATCCAAAAACAGCATAATCAATCTTGGTCACAAGTCATTTGGAACCAAGACTGGCAATGGTTTCCAAAAATCACATCCACTTTCAAAGGCCAAAGATTTATCACCAGTGAGGATATTCAGAAGAAAATGCTGGAGTCTGAATATGAGTTCACAGTGAACACTTTGAAACTGCTCAGAGCAAAGGCAGGATCTTTGGAAGAAGTACACAGACTCCCACTTTGAAGAGGGCATTCTGCATCTGTAGGAAAAAGCCCAGTTCTCAATGTTTCTTAGTCCTTGTTGGGGGTCGGGGAGGGACACGCGCGCGTGCGCGCACACACACACACAGAGACAAAAACCAACGGGAAGAGATTGACACACACACACACACACACACACACACACAGAGAAACAGAGAGAGACAGATTGAGAAAGACAAATTCTTCATTTAAAAAATCTTGGAGGTAAAATAAAGAGAGAGAAATCAGAAAGGATTTTTTATAGCTTCATACCAAATACATTATGGGTTCAATGCTAGGAAAACATTCACCATGTCAATATACAGCAAAATTAGCATCTTTAACATGTGTTTACCAAGCAGCTGGGAGAACTGTGAGTCTGGCTGGGCTGGGCCTGCGCTGGCTTGAAAATCGCCCTACAGATCCTCCCTGACCCCAACATACACGCCATTTCCAGGCATTTCTTAGCTGTCAGAAATCTGTCTTCATGAGATTTCAGTCCTTCCCCTCCCAAGACGCCCCGTCTCACCCTCGCTGTCCCCACAATCTGTACACAGAGGAAGACACGGGAAGGTTTGCCCTTCAACAGGCACAAAAAAGCAAGCTCCAGATTTGCTCAACTCGAATCCAACAGGCTAAACACATCCAGATGTTCGAACGGTTCTGGAAGATGAGGCAGAGCCCCTCCACTCCCACGGCCTCCTCCGACAGCAGCCTTCTCTCCACCCACTCCGAAGGCCGGGGAAGAAGACCTGCCAAGACAAAATGGCTGTTCTCGGGGACGGGGAGATGACTGCGAATGCTCCCAGGGAACGTGGCATCAGGAGCACACCAGATAGAGCAGACCCACAGCCAGAGAAAGACGCGATGTTTATCCACTCGTGAGACATCTGGAAAATGAAAGAGGCTACAAGCCATCTTTATCACATCTCCGTGCATACAAATACCCCGCAGAAAATTACAGATCCCTCTCATCTACCAAATGAGCCATAATAACCCCACAGGTTTTCCCCGAGTCCTTCAGACACTCCGCCTCGCGCTGTTTATCACGAGGGAGACAAGTGGAGGACCTTGGAAATGTAAAGGAAGATGAGCCCAGGCCTTTCAGAGAGAAAGAGCCAGAGCAGGGAAGCTCTGATCGTGGCTAATTGGCCCATCAGGGTCAGGCCCTGGACAGACCCAGGTGAGGACATTTCTAAAGAAAACGTCCCACCTCCGCTTGCCACGGAGATTTCTAAGGCTTGCCCACCGTCCTTTTGTAAATGCCTGCTGGGTAAGTGTGGAGATAAGACGGGTATTACATTATGATGCTCCCTCATGCATGAAAGTCTATTTTAAAGAGAGTCTGGAGGGGGCCATCAGGAAGGGAGAGCTTGTGCGGTGGAGGTAGAAGGAAGGCTGCTTTATTTAGAGAAGACTCAGCCACAGAATAAAACTGGGCTTTACCTGCAAAGGAAAACTCATTAAAGTTTCTCTTTGGTTCCAAAGAAAGGAATCTACAGCCACAGAATTTCAGAGAAACTGCTTTTATTTCACACACGCTTTTCACCTTGTCCCCTGACTTACTAACTTAAATATGTATGCAACCCCCCCAGCCCCAAACCAAGATGCCACTTGGCAAATAACCACTGGCATAGCTTTAACCTGAAATCTCATTCTCTCTAGGTTTTCACTCTCCTGGCAAAAGAGTACATAGCCTACCAAGTTGTACACATTTCTGCTTAAGCAACTCTGGTGAGGCATTCTTTTTAAAAGCAAGGAATACCTGAATATGTTAGGGCATGAGCATTTTCCTTGTTAATTT
>NW_016107430.1:4611702-4662710 GCF_001604975.1 Cebus imitator | reverse complement strand
TTTTTTTTGAGATGGAGTCTCACTCTGTTGCCCAGGTTGGAGTGCAATGGCGTGATCTCAGCTCACCGCAACTTCTGCCTCTGGGGTTCAAGTGATTCTCCTGCCTCAGGCTCCTGAGTAGCTGGGATTATAGGCATGTGCCACCATGCCTGGATAATTTTGTATTTTTAGTAGAGATGGGGTTTCCCCATGTTGGTCAGGCTGGTCTCAAACTCCTGACCTCAGGTGATCCACCTGTCCTGGTCTCCCAAAGTGCTGGGATTACAGGCATGAGCCACTGTGCTGGGCAAGTAACCCCTTTTTATTAACTAGGAAAACGTAAGAATATACCTGAGCTCCCAACCTTCCATTATGCCCATTTTCTGGGGGTTTCTAGGCTCCAGGTGCTCTGTCCCCTTCTCTGTAGCTCTCCCTGGCTCCCTTTTCTTCTCCCACCACATAAACCTCCAGGGCGTCATCCACCCTGCCTGGTCCATGGCCCCCACCCTCTCCATCTGAGCTCTCTCCCCTATGCAAGAAGGTGGCAAGAAGAGCCATTGCCTCTCTGTGCTTTCCTGCCAGGCCTGTCCCCAGAGCATCAGCCTCACTTCTCTGCTGTGGGTTTCCCGTCACCTGGATATTCTGGGACCTCCAGCCCCGGCACATCTTAACAATGACCTGCACACCTTCTCTGACTCCATTTCCACCAGTGACCCGCACTTCCTGCACTGAAAGCTTTACACTCTTGCTGGCTCCTCCCTCTTCCAAGCCACCCCATCCCATTCTATTCCTTCTTCCTTTGATGGGACCCCCATTCTCCCCTTTCCTTACTTTTTCTTTTTTTACACAGTTTCGCTCTTGTCACCCAGGCTGGAGTACAATGGTACCATCTAGGCTCACTGCAACCTCCACCTCTACCTCCTGGGTTCAAGCAATTCTCCTGTCTCAGCCTCCTGAGTAGCTGGGATTACAGGTGCCCACCACCAAGCCTGGCTAGCTTTTGTATTTTTAGTAGAGACGAGGTTTCATCATGTTGGCCAGGCTGGTCCCGAACTCCTGACCTCAGGTGATCCACCCACCTCGGCCTCCCAAAGAGCAGGGATTACAGGCATGAGTCACTGTGCCCAGCCGGTTTTTCTACAACTCTCTTTGCTTCAGAACCTTGTCACCCTAAGATGTGACCCAAAAGATGACCTCCTTCCTGGCATCACTGACTGTGACCTGGTTGCTTTTCCTGAAGGATCACTGCAAACCTTCCATGTCTCCAACTGTTTACAGGGAAACAGCCAAGCACTCATGGCCCAAGGCAAGCTCCCCTGCCTTCCAGCCTCACATCTAGGTCCCCTCAGACGCACACCCCCAGTCGAGTCCACTGGTCAGTCATGCCACTGAATTCCCTTCAGCCCCCTTGCTTAGGAGGAACAAGCCTTTCTCCCTCCACAGAGGGGAAGACTGAAGGAGAAGCACGAGGAGATCCCTGGGGGGCTGTCTTGTGAGGCCGTAACAGGACAGCACACAGCATCAAGAGCTGGCAACAAGGAGGCTGGACAGGAGACCATAGGAAGGGAGGGTGCCCTGCTGGAAGAGGCAGAACCGAGAGGGCACGCCTTGGCATTAGCCACCTTCACAGCATTATTAAGAAGGAGGATCCAAAGTCTGCGGAATTTGAGAGGTCAGGGCCATGGTCAGGGGAAGAGAAAGTTTCTGTCAAAAACCTCTCTCCCGGCCAGGCATGGAGGTGTGGAGGCTTAGGCCTACAATCCCAGCACTTTGGGAGGCTGAGGCAGGTGGATCACGAGGTCAGGAGTTCAAGACCAGCCTGGCCAATATAGTGAAACCCCGTCTCTACTAAAAATACAAAAATTAGCCGGGCATGGAGGCGTGCGTGCCTATAGTCCCAGCTACTTGGGAGGCTGAGGCAGGAGAATCCCTTGAACCCAGGAGGTGGAGGTTGTGGTAAGCCAAGATTGTGCTACTGCACTCCAGCCTTCTCTACCCCTCACCCTAGACCAAGGACTCAATGGCTACTTTTTGACTGACTGACAGATGATGGCAGCTCTGGGGACTAAGCAATTGCTCTGGGACTTTAAAGACCTGGACTCTTTTGCTGATGTGTGAAGTGACCTTGGACTAGTTGACAAATGTATTGTTTCTAATCTGTTTTAAAGGAGGGCTTGCAAAACCTCTTATTTGTTAATAGATGTATTATAAATACGTGGCAGAACTGCCTATGAGCAGAGAAGAAAATACAAAACACCCACTGTTAACACTTCAGTGTTTATTTTCCAGACCTTTTCCTAGCAAAACGTACATGTGTGTGTAATAACATTTTTAATTAAAAAAATTACATGGAGAAGATATAGTAAGGAACACTTATTAAAGTAATTTGCCAACTCCTTGTGCCCTGATTTACTGAGACTTCACCCTTAAGTAAGTGGCACTATTGGGTAGCTGAATATAACAAAACTCCCCACCAGCTGTCTTTGATTCTTTGGACTCACATCAGTCTCTAAGCCACCCCTGAACTGTGATTTACATGACAGCTTGGGAAAAGCCAACTGGGGACAATCAATGGAACAGACGGAGATAGGCCTGGTGAATGTGCATGAATTAAAAGGAAAACTCCATTGTAATAAGAACAAGATTCTAATCACTACACCTAATTACAAAGAGGAGTAAATCACTGAAAAAAAAATTAAGTGTCTCACACAGAACAAACAAAGCAATTAGTCATAAACAGAAGCTCAGGGTTTGGTGAGCAAGCCAGAGCCCAGACCCAATCTACCAGCTGCGCGTCTGCTCCAAAGACCACTTCGGGGCCATGGACGGTGGGCTGTAAGGTCAGAGCAGAGCCCGGATATGTCATGGTGCTGGGGAAGGGCAGGTGGCCGGCTCCAAACCCACACACCTCTGTGCGCACACAGGCACACAGCCTCATCAGGACCTCTGATCACAGCAATAGCCCAGCATTAGCTGTAGAAGGCTTAAATCTAGAGCCCAGACCTTCCTCCAGGGTAGAATACTGACCGGTGATTTAACATCTCTAAGAGCCTTCTTCTTCATTCCCCTGTCCCTAACCCTCAAACAATAACAATAGCAGCTAATTCTTATGACACGATTACTGTAGATCTGACACTATGCTGGGCATTTCACAAAGTTATCTAGTGCAATTCTCACATTACACCTTCAAAGGAGGCACTATGATCATCATCTCCATGTATCTACGAGGAAACGGAAATCCAGAGGGCTGAGAAATTTGGCTAAATTCATCCAGCTTATAAGGAAAAGAACCTGGATTTTAACCCAACAGTAGAACCCAGAGCCCATGCTCTTAAACTCTGCACCGTGTCGCCTGTAAGATGTGAAAAATTAAACCCATATTTTAATGTGGTAAAGAACCAGCTGTCAAGTATGAAATGCCCAATGCACACAGATTATTCTACAAATGTTATGATTCTTACCCCTTTTCCTCTTGGTTGCCCCAACTCATTCTCTCTCCCCTGGGGTCTCCTTCCTAGAGGACCCTTGGAGAGCCCTCAAATTGCTGGTGGGCCTTCTGAACCTTGTACTCTGTACTTGCCTATAGCCCAGGAGTGAAGGATGAGAAGGATCTCTTGCTCTTGAAACCCAGGACCCTCCTAGAAACTGGCTATGCAGCCTAGAGGTGAGCTCTGAGGGCTTAAACTCAGCAACTGTCTCTACGTTTCAAAAACTGAAATAGACCTGTAATAAATTGTTGCCCTGCAGGGCTATGCAGTGACTGGAGTTATCTTAAATATCTCATCTGACACAGAAAATCTAAATCTCCCTAAAAAACCCAAGACATGTAAAGACTGTGTCTGTAAGGGCAGGCTCTCTTAAAGGGTCTGTGAGTAAGATCTCCAGGAACGGGGGCTGTTCTAGGTCTGTCTCATTGCCAATAGCTGAATTTGGGCTCACCCTGACAATAGTGAGGGGAGAGGAATCGGCACACATGTTGTTCATTGGGTCATTCCAAAGAACTTCCCTGAGCACGCCAGAATGTTTTAGGCACTGAGAGAGACGACTTGGAAAAATCAGTCTAACAATATTCCGTGCACAGACCTAGGGGCTGGGGTAGGGGCAGCCTGGAGGCAGGACCACCTTTGAGGACTAAGCTGCCTTTTTGAGAGCTGACAGGGCTTGGCCCAGGGCCGTGGGATGGAGAGTGGGTCAGGTCCTTATTGATGAAGCCTCCTCCCCTCAGTCTCAACTAGATGATAAAACAAGAGCTTCTGGCTGAGCATGTGAGGCGGTAAACACACAAAAGCATTTGTTTTGACACCTCTGGCAGAGGGGCTCAACTCAGCATAGCAAACGCTCCTGCAGATGTCCTTAGTCCAGCCGTTCCCCTAGACTAAGGCCCTGCAGTAGTCAACTCGGTCCCTAGCAGGGCGGTTGAGGGCTCCGGCCCCAGGGCCACAGAGACTTGGCTTCACACCTTACACTCAGGAACCACAGGGCGATCTTGGGTGAGCGATAGAACAAGTTACTCTCTGAACCCCATTTAACAGAATGTTCTTTATGGGAGAATGTAATGAGGTGAAATGAGATGGTCTGACAGAGCATTTACACACATGAAAAAACATAGGAAGTACAGGATCTTGATGTTGCTATTATTATTCATATTGGTTAGTTTTTATTTTTTAATTGTTTTGAGACAGGGTCTTGCTTTGTCACCCACACTGAACTGCAGTGGCGCAGTCATAACTGACAGCAGCCTTGATCTCCTGGACTCAAGTGATCCTCCCACCTCAGCCTCCCAAGTAGCTGGGACTGCAGGCACATGCCACCATGGCCCAGCTAATTTTCTTGTTTTTTTTGATAGAGACAGGGTGGCCTTGAACTCCTAAACTCAAGTAATTTGTCTGCCTCAGCCTCCCAAAATGCTGGGATAATAGGTGCGAGTCACCACACCTGACCAGTCTTCTAATTTAAAGACCAGAGCTGGACTTGTCCTTTATTGAGTGTCCTGGCCTTCAGAAGAGACCGGACAAGACTCTGGGTAAAGCCTGGTCCACACACACACCCTATAGACCCGGGTGGCCTTCCTCTCCTGACAGTGGCTGTAAGAAACTAGCTGCTATACCAAGGAGACACCTGCCCACCCTCTTTCCTCCAGAGCTTGCCCGTCCTCCTACTAGTCCGCCCTACTTGACTCTCCCTTCCCTGCACACAAAAGCCTATGAAAGAGAAAAAAAAAAAAATGATGCAACTTGTCTCATATGGTGCCAAAGAGAGATGTGAGGTCTCTCTTTAGAGCCACCGAGTCCCACCTGCCCCCAAATGTCACCTGGACAAGCTAATTGGTGCTGCCTTCTTTCCCCTTTTCTCACATCCCTCAGGATATGAGTTCAAATATTTACTTAAGAACTGAGTGACCGCAGGCAAATTACTTTACCTCTCTGGCTTTGAGTTTCCAGTTTGTAAAATGGTGATAATAAGACCTCCTACCCCTCCTGAGTGGGTCTCAAAGTGACTGCATGTGGCAGACTGTATTCTCCCAAGATGGCCACAGTAGCTCCTCCATGCCACATGCTATCTACAATAGGACCTCAATACACCTTCAATCCAGAGGTGAGATCTATGTCCCCTCCCCTTCATTCTAGTTGAGAGTCTGAGATTCACCTGTGTTGTTTGACCTTTGAGGTTAGGTCAAAAAAAGGTGAACATGCTCTGCCTTGTTTGTAGAAACACTTGTGCTCCAGCCTTAAGCTGCTATATAAGGTGTTTGACTGCGTGAAGCAGCCATGATGTGAGGAAGCTCAAGCCAGTTGATGCAGAGAGACCATGTGGAGAAGTCCTGAGATCCCCTGGAGAGAGATGCTTGGTCAGCCCCCTGCTGTGCTAGTTACAGCCACTAGAACTGCAACCTCATGTCTGACTGCAACCTCACGAGATGCTCCCAGCCTGAACCACTCAGCTGAGTCCCTCCCAAATTCCTGCTCCATAGAAACCATGAGAAATAACATAACGACTGCTGTTGTTTTAAGCCAACAACTTTTTGGGTTATTTGTTATGCATCAATAGATAACTGGAACACCACACATATAAAAACATGCTGTAAACTGATGGGTAAATATTAAGAACTCGAAATGCTATTGTAAGTTTTGTGATAATTTCCTTTTCAAGTCTGCCCTTGATTTTGTCTTTAGAAAGATATGTGTGTTGTGGGTGGGGTGAGAAGAATCCACATAGAAATGGCCTTAGCTGTTTTTTGTTTTGTTGTTTTTAAGACGCTGTCTCACTCTGTCACCCCAGGCTGGAGTGCAATGGCACAATCTCAGCTCACTGACATGTCTGCCTCCCAGATTCAAGCAATTCTCCTTCCTCAGCCTCTGGAGTAGCTGGGATTACAGGCATGCACCATCATGCCCAGCTAATTTTTGTATTTTCAGTAGACAGGCAGTTGTGCCATGTTGGCCAGGCTGGTCTTGAACTCCTGACCTCAGGTGATCTACCCACCGTGGCCTCCCAAAGCAGTGGGATTATAGGTGTGAGCCACTGCACCCAACCTTGCCCTTAGCTTGAGGAAAAAGAGCCCGATTGCCACCAAATGGTGTCAATATGCAAAATGACTTCTCAATTCACTTGGTGGCATCCTTTAGAAATAAAGGTTCCATGAACTAATTAAAAAGTGAATTGCAACTAGGGGATTCCCCCCAACAAAGCCAAGCTAATTCAACACAATAATCCTCAAAACATGCTGTGTACTGCAGAGAAGCTGAGTTCCCTGCGCAGCACAGGAAGATGCCACTTCAGCTGCCCAAAGGGAAAGAAGAGATGTGTTGCAGGCATGAGAATGTGGACGTGCCGCCTGGCCTTCTACCCACATTTTGGTACTGGGGTCGGGGAGATGATCTCCACCAACCACAAAACGTGCCTGTCTGGGGTGGCCAAGTGCCTCACAGTTCAAAACAACAGCTTTTGTGCCCTCGTCTCTGTAGTTCCTGGGAGCAAATTGAGACGGTAAGGCCATCAGCAGCCTAGGCGCTCATCATCTTGACAGATACTTAGCTATTCATTTAAAAACAAGCGAGAGAACAAGCGTCAGCTGTATTTTTTAATTACTCCTGGATAGGACTGGGAATGCTTTGGCATAATTGGGGTATTGAGAGTGTTCTTCCCCTTTGAAGGCCTTGTTGCAGCAAGAAAAATACCATGTTTATTATAATTAAAACCAACTCTTCTTTTAAATCATCGTAGCAATAGGAAGGCAAATGGTGATGGATATTTACTTTTTAAGGGGAGCGGGGGTAATGGCCGCTAGGAAGAGATCTGCTGTGAACCTATGTCCTTCAGCGTGGGATTCTCTTACCTGCGGGATCAGTTCTCTCATTTATTAAATGGGAGATGTGAAGAAAATCCCACTTGTTTCCTTTGGCCCTAATCGAATTTGAGGTCACTGCTCCCACTGTCACCCCAGCCCAGTGGGGTGTCATATACCAAGGACCAGGTCTCCTGGTATGAAGAGTATTTGGGACATGTGGTGTCCAAAGTAATCCCTAGGCCTCCATGGGAACACCAGGCCTGGAGCTGTCATCAGCTTGCCTGGACAGTGCAGTGGCTCCCAACTACAATCCCAGCACTTTGGGAGGTCGAGGCAGATGGATCACCTGAGGTCAGTTCAAGACCAGCCTGGCCAACACAGTGAAATCTCGTCTCTAATAAAAACACAAAAATTAGCTGGGTGTGGTGGTGGGCACCTATAATCCCCGCACTCAGGAGGCTGAGGTAGGAGAATTGCTTGAACTCAGGAGGCAGAGGTTACAGTGAGCCAAGATCCCACCATTGCACTCCAGCCTTGGCAACAAGAGCGAAAATCCATCTCAAAAAAAAATTGAAGGGTCCAATAGGAACACTTTGACCAGGCTGGCCCTTCCGCATTTCTACTCTGCTCCAGTAACTACCTCTAGGGAGGCGAGGAGGCCAGATGAATTTAGCCAACAACAAAGCAAGCTGTAATTGTACACCGGGCAGGTGGATAATGAAAAATGACAATAAAAATAGTAAGAAGAGGATGATGGTCCCTCTAAACATAACCGCATTTCTAAAAGCCTCTGGGTGCCCTGCCCTGTTCGGGTGCTGAACTGTCTTGTTCCCATCCTTCACCCTTGCACTGGACTCGAGCCTGGGACGACAATGAGCACACTGGAGCCAGGGATGGGGAACGGCTGCCCGAGGCACTCCTGCCTCCTGGGCACTCTGTCTGCCCGGAGCACAGGGGGAAGCGGTTTACCTGAGTGTGCCTATTTGTGGCCAGACACCTGGCTTTGACCAAATGTGACCAAATGGCTGACACAGCACATTAGCTTGCCTCCTCTGCTTGTCGAAACAATTAGGCTCTGGAAGGCAGTGGTGGCCTTCCCCGGCTGAGAAAATGCCATCAGTGTATAAGACCGTTCATCAGCCTCCTGGAAGGTTTGACGGGGCCAAGAGGGTAAAGCACCTAAATGGGTAGATGGGGACTGGGTTGCAGGAAGGACAGGGGAGTCATTAAAGCATTTTTAAAAACCTGAAAGTACCACATAGCCATGGATGGCAAAAGATCTCCATTCCAGTGGATCTGTAGGGCACGCGGCTGGCGTGGTGCTATGCGTAAGGGGTGGGAGCCCTGGCATCCGCCGGGTGATTGACAGGCTGGCCCTCCCGCACTTCTACTCTGCTCCAGTAACTACCCGTATTATGCCGAAATGACACAAGCGACAATAATTAAGCCCAGATCTCTGTGGATCGTTTGCAGTGATAATTCCACCTTTGTAATTCAGCTTCAGATAAACCCCTTTTGTTCTGCCTTATAACACAGATTCTAGTATCATTCAAGTATATTAACTGTAGCCTATTACTGTCACAAAAAATGCTCCCTGAGCCATAGCAAAAGACTCCCTAGACAAAACTTTATGTCATGTTAATCCAAGCTTTAATAACTGTGAGGATATATAACTGTATTCTAATTGTGCTCTGCGTTCCCGCATACAAAAACAGAAGATATCAAAAATGACAGCAGCCGATCTCTTCAAATAAAAAAGCATTAATTCCCCACGCAGGGTGCTGGGATGCTGGGGTGAAGAGATGCATGTTTATCTAAAGAGAGAAGAGATACGGGACTTTTGAGGACAGAGAAGGTTTGGGGGCTAGGGTGGAACCACCAGGAATCAATGCCACAATGGCTGAAGGCTGCGGAAGAGGCTGGAAGGCAGACACGAAGACTTGGACACGGAGACTGACTTGTCAAGAGATCCAGGTCAGAGATGTGCAGGCAAAACAGAGAAGCCAAGTAAAGCCTTTTTTTTTTTTTTTTTTCCTTTTTCTTTTTTTTTTTTTTAGACAGAGTCTTGCTCTGTCACCCCAGCTGTAGTGCAGTGGCACTATCTCGGCTCACTGCAACCTCTACCTCCCAGATTCAAGCGATTCTCCTGTCTCAGCCTCCTGAGTAGCTGGGATTACAGGTGCCCACCTCCACACCCAGTGGGGTTTTACCATGTTGGTCAGGCTGGTCTTGAACTCCTGACCTCATGATCTGCCCACCTTGGCCTCCCAAGGTGCTGGGATTACAGGTGTGAGCCACTGCACCCAGCTCAAGTGAAGCTTTCTAAGGCAGATGTGAGGATCCCTGGGATCTTGACCGGGTTTGGACACTAACTCAGTGGGTAACACTGACCAAATCATTCCCGCTTGCTGAGCCTCCCTTTCTTTCTGAAGAGAGAGCAGCAAGTCAGACACCTTGCGGGGCTCACTCCCTCACCTCCTCCAAGCCCCCTCCATGCGGCCAGTCTGACCAGCTGATGTAAACTCCAGGCACTTCCTCATCGCCTTTACCCTGTGTTCCACTACTGCCTTTTTAAGTGGTTCCTACCATTTTCTAATTGTGCTAGGTAATTTTCTTGCTTCTTGTTACATTTGCTATTTATCCGATGTCTCCCTCTACTTGAGTTGACTTCTGTCATGACCGGGACTTGTTTCTGTTCTGTTCACTGATTTATCCCTGATGCCCAGCATGGTACCTGGCACACAGCATGTGTTCGGCGTTTGCTGAATGACCACGTGGCATGGCCATGGACCAGGTATGTGGTCCAGGACAAGTTTCTTCAACTCACTGAGCCTCAGTTCCTCAACTGAGGATAAAAGAGGCAGATACCTACTTTGTAGCATTGCTGAGAGCATTAAACAGCAGATGCAAAAGCAACGGGAATGGTGCCCAGCACAACAGAGGTGCTCAAAGCAGGTTATCTTATGGAGGAAAACAAAATTCCCTATAAGGCTAAAGATGCAATTTTCACTGCCAAGACCAAACGCAGGTCCTTATGTAGTCATTGGTCTTATTACCACCGCAATATATTCCTCTTCTAGAAACTCCACCTCCTCTACTTCTCCAGCCCCCAAACCCACTCCAGGCCCACAGTCTGTCTCCTGATACCAAAAAAGAATCAAAACACTAGGCTCTGGTGGGGCACTGCTGCATCACGAAGGCTGCTGGGCACGGGAATCCAGAAGCCCGCAACGAACTCGGGCAAATTACAAAACTCCCGGCCTTAATGTTACCTGCTCTTTAAAAATCACGATACTATATTTTAATGGGCCTCCCTTACTGCAGATGGTGGGAATGAAATATAACAAAATGAATTCTCCGACAAGAAGAATTATGACCCTGTTGTTTAACCTCTCTGAGCCTTGTTTTCTTATCTGTGAAAAGGGTATCGTAATAACCCTCACTGCCGTATCGCACCCAGTGGTGGTAAAGACAAATGAGCTAGTGAAGCTTCCGCTATGTAGAGAGTGACCAGAGGCAGAACCCCGAGGGGCCAAAAGCACTTCATTTGTAGCAGGGAGACTTGTCCTGCAGTGCCAGCTCCTTGGCTCATGCCAACCACTTAACTTCTGCAGAGGGCCAGTGTTTTCATCTGTATAATGGGAATCAAAATATTCCCTGCTCCACCTACCTCACAGTGCTGGGACAGGTACTTCACAGCCTGTCAATCACTTCCACGCCCACACAAAACTGGCCCCAAGGGGAGGAACAGCAGGGCGTACATCCTGCTGCGGTCTGGGCAGCTGAAGAAGGTTTTAGTAATAACGACCACAAGTAGATGAGACGATCTGATCTCTAATACTCCTTTCCCCAATGAGGAGACAAGATCATCTCACAGCTCAAAGCTGTTTCCTGCCTACCCTGCGATCTGGAATGCCTTCATCTAGTTGGAGGGCCCGAACGGAATCTCCTTAAAACATTACGACCCACAGGTACGGCAATGGCGCCCATAAGGGCTGGATCTCCGCCGGCCAAGGACTACCCTGTGGCGATCGTTCCTGGACTGGGACAAGGGTGGCCGGCCTCTTAAATGATATTTTCACCACACTTAACAACCAAAGAATAAAAGGATGGGGGGATGGCAAGTGAGGACAGCAACTTCAATCATCTCTTCCTCTTTTGCTGAAGATCAACTATGCAACCAGATTTTATCATGAGACAGATCAGAAATCCCCAGTGTAAACAGCAATCTCCCCTTTTACCTTTCTTTGGACAATGCAAAGGACATAAAACGCCCTGAAGCTCCCATTCTCAAAAGAGCTGAAAGGCAACCACAGGCAGAATATGGAGCAAAGATGGCTGCTCCTCAGGTCTCCAAGGTGACCACCTGGCCTTTAGAGCCTGTTGGCTGGAGCTCAGAATTCTGGTGGCACAGTTGGGCAGCGTCTGGAAAGACAGCTTGGATTTCTTCCTTTTACCTGGGAGCCTGAGGTTTCTCAGCACCCACAGAGTTTACATTGGGCTTCATTTCCCTACCCCATCCTACGCTGGCTTACTGTTTTAACAAATTCTCATCTCCCCAAAGTAGAAAACCGATGGAAAATGGAGGAAGAACAAAGTCTTTTATTCCACAAAAGACTGAGAACCCAGGCTGGGCACGGTGCCTCATACCTGTAATCCCAGCACTTTAGGAGGCCCAGGCAGGTGGATCACCTGAGGTCAAGAGTTCAAGACAAGCCTAGCCAACATGGTGAAACCCTATCTATACTAAAACTACAAAAATCAGCCAGGCGTGGTGGTGGGTGCTTGTAATCCCAGCTACTCAGAAGGCTGAGGCAGGAGAATCGCTTGAACCCGAGAGGCAGAGAGGTTGCAATGAGCCAAGATCACACCTTTGCACTCCAGCCTGGGTGACAAGATCAAAACTCTGAGTCACAAAAAAAAAAAAAGACTGAAAACCCAAATGGAATTCCCTCACCCCTCCCCATACTGGCACACAGCACATCAGACCCAGGGGAAAGAGACCCCAGGCACTCAGCAACTGCTGAAATTTCTTCAATACCTATCAAAAACTATGTTTTCCCATTGCCCATCCAGCATCAGCTGCCAAAGACTTAGATATCCATTTGAGAACCCTCAGTATTGATCAGGTCAAATGCTACAAGGTTTTTATCTCCTGATTTCTTGACCTTAAAGGGACCCGGAGGACTGACCCAACATAGCAGTGCCACAGAGAAAATAATTGTGGGGAAGAAAAATACTGAGTAATTTACGCCGTCCTGATTTCTGCTTGTCCATCGCCTTCAGTACTCATGTAGAATGTCTCACAAATCCTTCCCCCGTTTTTCATGGGGATTACTGAGACCCTGACAACAGAATGACGCCTTGCTTTACTAGAGGAATACTGTCGAGAATTACAAATGAAAGACTTAAGCAATTCAGTACATTATAAATCAGACACTATCTTTTTCATCTTTGTTAATATGTGAACTCCAGGCAGCAAATCTGCTTTTTTTTTTTTTTTTAAACAAAAAAAGAAAAATAGAAAAGCTTTAATCACAACCAATTTAGGTGGTATCAGGAGCAAATTACAATCTAATACAGAACTCAGAGAAAGAAAAATAAGTTTTAAAAGTACAAAATGATGACTTTCAGAGTAATGTTCATTGTCCTTCTGGTCAGCCTTGTGGATTCATCACCCAGGGAGGAAAACGGAGGCAAAGCTGCCAGGCTAGAAAGGCTGAACGAACAGCAGGAAGGAGGCAAACTGTGGCTTCATATGCCCATCATTAGAGCAGTCGTGAAGGCTCTGAAAAAAATCATCATCTTCATCATCATCATGGTCTTGGCCATCCTCCTGCAGGAAGGTACAGTCATTCCTGAGCTGGAAGTCAGGATTGGCAGCCGTTGGTCTCTGCCCCAACTCCCCACATCTTCTATGAACTCAGGCCCATGTCCACCCCCATCTGACCTCAGGCCTTCCCAAAGAGGACCCCAAAGGCCAAGACCCTCCTGCTGCAAGAGCTCTGCATCAGGATATGTAGCATGTCTAGATTCCATTTATCCCACGTCTATTATCAGCCACAAATGTCTAACCCCAGGCTGGCTGCCTCTACCCCAGTGTCCTCCTGGGCTGCTTTCCCATACCTCAGCTAGTCCAAAAAGTACTCTGGCTGCCAGGATCAATGTTCTGCTGAATTGCAGCTATGTAGAATCTGGGTGTTCTAAGAGTTAACACCCTAGACTCTCAGAGTTGCTTCGCTCATTCACTCCATGACCTGTCTTCTCCAATGCCCCTGCCAGGCTTAGGCCTTGTAATAGAAAACAGAAATAGGAAGAAGCAGGTAACTCCCCTCCATGGGAGAACGCGAATAAACTGACCAATGTGTGCGCTTGGCAGGAACGCTCACGAGGTCTCCAGGACAAGCCCTTTTATCCCAGCGCCAGGACAGCTGCAAGCTATGAGGCAATGGCCCACGAGGGGCAGTGTGACACCTCCCATCCGCCCTCCCCACCCCGGAACCCTGGCAGGTGCTTGGCAGAAGCTGCCGGCGTGCACCTTGGCTCCAAGGAGTCTGAGCCATTCTAAGTGGCAGGTTCCAAGTACTAAGCTGCTGCCCCTGGCTAAGGAAGAAGGGAAAAAAAAGAAAAAAAAAAAAAACAGAGGGAAAGAAAGAGAGTAAAGCCAGTAAAGAATGCAAAATTCCCTCCAGAAGCCATGTCAGCCACTCAGAACAATCTGGAAGGCTGGAGCTGGGAAATGAGGAGCAGGCCAAAATGTTTAACCCAAGTTCTTTTATAATGTGCCCCACAGAAACAAAACATCGGCATCTCACCAAGACCATGATCTCTTCTGGGCCTGGGATACCTTGAAACATGAGCCATGGTGTTTTATTCCAAATATTTCTCCTTTGGCAAAGATAATCCCTTTACTTTGGGAACCAGGACACACAAATGTACGCAAACAACTGTTGTCCCATCCATGCTTTACATGACCTCTTGTGAAGACGTGCACAAGCTCTTCCTGGTCAACAGAGGGCCGCTTTCAAAGCAGAGCCCCTATCTACAGTGTGACTAATCACTTAAGTAGCCCCCAGACTCTCCAGGTTCTCATGAGAGGATGTCTACAGAACTCCTGCCAGAGGAGATTTGAGAAACTGAAATACAGTACCTGCCAAGGACAAGCCTTTTGGCACTGTAGCCACCCTCAAGACACTTGGCAAGTTTCATAAGGTGTCAACAATAGATCTAAACTATTAGACTTAAGAGAACAAAGGAGAGGTCTCCATGGGGCCTAAAAGGAAGGCTGTTGCTAAATGTGCAAGAGGAAGAGGAACCAGCATCTACTGAGTGCCAGGCGCCACACAGCCACGATTTCACCTGCATCTCTAGTGCAACCCTTCCAGATAGGCTTGATGATTCCCATTTTATAGATGAGGAAATTGAGGATCAGGGAGACTAAAGGGCTTGGCCTGAGAGAGCATCACGGTCCATGATCTTTCGTCCACTGTCTGCTACCATTAGGTACATTCTTGGTTTCCAGTTTCCTATGAGAATTTACAGCAAACATAAGTCATGCTTTTGGAGCCCATCATCTGGACTTTCCAACCACCCTCTCCTCATCCGAATTCCTCTTCCTTCAAATCATGAAAACATTAAGTTTGCAGTGCCCACATGGATGGCAACACCCAGAGATACTTGGACTTACAGATAACCCACAAATGCTTTTCTTCTTTCTCCCCAAGTCCTGTTTCTTAGCAAAGCCTTTATCACCTGCGGAATGGAGCAGGCACAGGGAGGTAAAAGTCTTCAGGGTCCTCCCTCCAGCTCAGTTATGACCTCCCCTTCTCTGAGAACCCGAAGGTAAACACACATTAGAAGAGCAGCAGTGGCGGGGGCGGCCAGGATGCACAGCACACGATAGCTGGGTCACCAATGTCTGTGTCACCAGTGTCCGCACTGTACCTGGCACACAGTGAGCTAATATGGATGCTGCTGCTGATAAATAATTGAGAAGAAGCTGCATGCGCCAGGGAGGAATTAGGTGGGGATGGGTCTGAGGACAGAAGAAGAGGAGCCAGTGCTGCTGAGTCCTCCCAGGATGCAAGCCACAGAGGTTCTGGGAAAGCCGCTGGGCTGTACCAGCTGGCCCGCTGGTCTCTGTCCGCTGGAAAACTAGCTGTGCCAGGAGCCTCCCTGGCCACCCTAGAATTCCAGAGCTCATGCTCAGAACCTCAGGGCCTTTGGCTGCTTCGTCCTTGCTCGCAGACCCGCTCTTCTCTTCTGTGTCTCCCTCCCTTTCTCTCTTGCCACAAGCAGCTGGGAGCACCTGTTCCTGGACCCCCAAAGTCTCCAGGCCTCACTCCCCTCCTATCCCTCCGTGGGTGGCTTCTGCATGCCTCTTTAGGGACATGCTCTCCTTTGAGAAGTTCCATCAGACCTCACTGCCAACACCACACCCTGCGTATTTCATAGACTCACGCAACTGGGAAGCAGGGGGGACTCCTGGAGGTTTCATCTGACTCCCTTCTTTGGCAGATGAGGGCTACCTGGGCCCCAGAAATCACGTGGCTTGCTCAAGTCTACTCAGCCAGTTGGCAACAGAGCTGCGACCAGAACCCAGGGCTCTTAATGACCCTTAGTGACTCTGATGACACATAAATGAGCATGAGGGGCTACATATCTGGGCATGGGCTGACAGTGAAGGCATCAGGACACCGCCTGGCTCTTGGCAGTTTGTTTCCTCTCCGACGGAGAGGCACTTGTGGGAAGGGTACTTTGGAGCTCTCTGCCGGCACATCTGATCTTCCCTCTCACTGCGTCTGCACACCGCCAGCACTAATGTGCTGGATCTGAACACATTTTTTTTAAAGATGGAGTTTTGCTCTTGTTGCCCGAGCTGGAATGCAATGGTGCGATCTCGGCTCACTGCAACCTCTGCCACATGGGTTCAAGCGATTCTCCTGCCTCGGCCTCCTGAGTAGCTGGGATTACAGGTGTGCACCACTACGCCCGGCTAATCTTTTGTATTTTTAGTACAATCGGGGTTTCACCATATTAGCCAGACTGATCTCGAACTCCTAACCTCAGGTGATCTGCCGGCCTCAGTCTCTCAAAGTGCTGGGATTACAGACAGGAGCCACTGTGCCCAGCTAGGATCTGAACATATTTTTGAGCTGCATTTCTGGCTCTGAAAAGTGTGAAGTACTCACCACCATACCCCCAAAACTAAGGGGAAGAACGAGTCTCCTAGTCCATAAACACTTGGTCCAAAAGGTAGGTGGGGTTAAATATGTTTATGTATTTAAATATGTCATAGAGTAGGAAAAAAAGACCTGCTCAAAGATAGGACATTTCAACCATTGCTGATTATCTTCCATTATTCAAGCAAGCTTCCACAGATGCTGAAAGGAGGCGAATGTTGAGGGTATACGGAAATACCATTTCCTCCCGGGAGTAGGAGGAGGAACCGGTGTTGTTATGTACCGATGAGCTTCCCCTGGTTGCTTTCTCCAGTAATCTTCATACCACCCTCTGGAGGAACGAGGCCAACTCTGGGGCCAGCATGGTCACTGGGACAAATGAAGGTGGCTTGGGCTGCTCTCCTGGACTCCAAATGGGTCTTCATCCTTCCAGCTCTCTCCTTCTAATCCCTCTCACACACTTTTCCTGGGGGCCTATCAAGGGCCTGGCACAGAGCTAGGCACCGGGAAGAGCTCACCATCTAGTGACGCGATGGAGAGTCAGGCAGAAAGTAACCCTAAAGCACTGGGCGGTACGCACAGAGTGGGCACCACGTGCTATGGCAGTAGAGGGAGGGAGACGCAACCAAATGTACCGGGTCAGGGAGGAGGGAGCTGGCACGCCTGCAGATGTCTGCGGGCTGAGGGATGGCTCTGGGAACTCACAAAGAGAGAGTTTCAAGAAGAAGATGCAGCCCATTTAAAGAGACAAGAGAGCGGAAGGGCAGCCAGTTTGGTGTGGTTAAAGCCGAGGGCGTGAGAAGGCAGAGGCCTGGAGGGCACACCTGGGAGGGCCTCATCAGCCTCACCAAGAAGCTCAGGCTTTCCTGGGGGGTGACGGGGCTGCTGCCAGCTGTTCAGCAGGGAAACAACATGGCCAGAGCAGCTTAAAACCGTCTCTCCGGCAGCATGGAAAGGGTGGACCAGAGGGGGTCAAGGCTGGACGTTAAGAGAAGAGTTTTGTCACTTGAGGGATGAGTGATGAGGAAACGGGTGAAATACAACTGGGGAGCAAGGTAAGCAGTATTTTTAGGGTGCAATAGAAAGACTGGTAACTGGAGACGTGGGACAGAAACAAGAGAGGCGTGGAGACGGCGACATCCCGGGTACCACTGGGATGGAGCACACAGGGACAGGATCTGACCATGCCACTCACCTGTGTGGAGCACGTGGCTGGCCCCCAACAGCACAGGCAGAACTCCTGGCCTGGCATCAAAGCTGCTACTATCTTTGCAGTCTTCTGAGCCGGCCCCACAGAGCACAATGCCGCTCTTCTCTCTCAGGGAGTCTCCTCACTCACCCCCTGATCTGAAGTCCCCCTGCACTTCCCACTTCTGGACTTCCCTTGCTCAGGGCCACACTGCCTGCCTCTGCCTTTGGAAATACAGCCTGGCCTTCAAGTGAAGCTCAAATGACACCTCTTTCTGCCCTCCACCTGGCTGGGTTCTTTCTCCTTCTCTTCTACAATCCCAAAGCACTTTACATGCACTTTGCGTACTTGCCTTGTGTTATGGTATCTGTCACTCTCTCACCCACTAGACTCTGTGATCCCTGCCAGCAAGGACACGGATAGCTTGGTTTATCTTTTTGCAGCCCTTGTTGAGTGCTGGACAAGCTAAGTTCTCAGTAAGTCTGGCAAGACGCTAAAGTCTCCGAAAAGACACTAAAGGGTCTGGGGGTGGAGACAAAAGCTCTTGCAAACCGATTCCCTTCCCACACTCGGGATGGCCGTCACTTACATCCTCCCAACTCGGAATTAACAACAGACCTCAGAATTTATTATCTAAAAAGGCAACCTATCCAGAAGAAAAGCAGAAGATGCCTGATCACCAATGAATAAGCTTTCCAAACACATACATGGAAGACGAGTTTGACAAAGTGGGTAATATAAATCTCATATATTATTTGCACAAAATGCAAGGACATCACTTGCAAGTTCTCTGCAAGAGAGAGGTTACATAAACACCGTTTCTTTCATAATTCCAGTGACCCAAAAATTTTGGGAGCCCTCGTTTGGCAGTAAGAAAGCCTTGTTTTTGCTGGGTTACGTTATTTTGTTTTGCCCTTTCCTATAGAAAGGAGACTCAGCTCATTTGGATTAACTGAAGTGAAAAGAAAGCAATATCTCTGCTCTAATTCCACAAGGCTAGGAGAGAGCCCCTTGTAAATTCATTTCTGGTTCTCAGACAAACGCTTGTGAACCTGTTGATGAGAGGGAGGGTACTGTCTGCGTTGGCTAGGCGGAAAAATAACCCTGTGATGTTCCTCCTTCACCAACCAAGCAGCCAAAACACGGCTTCTACTCACAGGGGTGTTCAAAGTCAGAGAGCAATTTGCATGAGTGGAGAAAACTCATTTCAGAAGTTGTTATTCTGACATTGCATCCTTGGGAGGAGACTGAGGGAAGGAGCCTGCTTGGAGAAATAGATCCTCTCCCTGCAATACCCCCAAAGGCTTTCCCTAGAGAGGCGGAGAAGCTGGATCTGTAGCACTGGTGTGGTGGGGGCTGTCTCGGCCTGCAAGAGTGGAGTGGGCTCAGAACACAGGTGCAGAAGTGTTCCCGAGGGCTTCCTTCATCCAGTGAGGCCCTCCCCTCCATGGCCAGAGCAGGGGGTCACTGGCTCATCCTCAGCCTGAACTCCTGCTGCCTTCATCCCTTTCACACTCACAGTCATTCTGGCAACTTTTCTCCAAGCACATTGCAAGAAGCACTGGTCCCATGGAACCACACTCCTGCGGTCAAATTAACCTCATCTGAGGAACACAGCATGCAGCTGGAGATTCAGGAAGCTCATCACTATATAGCAAAGGCTCTGTGAAGGTCTGCGGGAAGGAAGCCCGTTGAACCCACATTTCCCCAAATGTCTGAATCACAGGCCCTTTCTTCCCAGAGCCGCCCCATGTTCCACCAGGAAGACGCATTACAGAGATCAGTATTCTTCCCTCCCCATCTGCACCGTCTTTCGTTTCTATCTGTGCAAATGAATCTGTTTTGCCAGACACACAGGCAAATAAGAAACATTAAATGACAGACCAACACAGACCCAAGAAAGCTTCATACGTTAACCAGGTGATCTTCAGAAATGAAAGGATTTAACACTCTCCGTGTAGGAGACATGAAAGTAACCCAACAGAGACAATGGAGGGGAAGGTCCCTGTCCCTCGCTGTGAAATATGTGCTGAAAGCAACAGTGTGGCCTGTGGCTTCACACCTAGGCCACCTTTCCTAAGACTCGAATAGTCCAGGCCAGATCGAGGCTGGACAGGAAGGCGGTTCTTAAATGGGAAACAAAACCCACTCTGGGAACACAGCTTGAGTTGGAAACACTCAGCTCTGCAGTGAGCCGGCACTGGGGGGCAGGCCCTTCATGAGGCACCCTGGGAAATTCAGAAACAGAGAAGACATGAATCTGCTCAAAGGCTCAGCTTCCAGCGGGCAGAGGGCCTCACCTGTGCAGGAACGGCACAGGTAAAGCCCAGGGGAGTTTATAGAAAGGTGAGACCATGTTCACCCTGGGGGAGAGGCAGAGAAGCTGCCTGGGGCAGGTGCCATTGAAATTGGGTCTTTGAGCACAGGTAAGAGTTCCGATGCGGTGGAAAAGGTGGCATTGCTGACAGAGTGACAAGAACAACCTTGGGCGGCCTGAGAGAGGATGGAAGAAGCCAGGGCCATGAGTAGCCCACCAGGGCTGGGGAAGCTGGCACTGGGGAAAGGACACAGGTCATGCTCCACAGAGGGTCCAAGTACTAAGCAGTACAGACACCCTGCTATCTGAGAAGCCTCCGCTTCCTTCAGAGGCCATGGGGAAGCAGAGGAATGGCACAAACACAGTTGCTTTTTAAGGCCCATTTCTCTGATCGCAGTTTACTGGATAAACTGGGTAGAGGCAAAGTGCACAAAGAAGGCCGTGGTAACTACTAAGCCAGTCTAATGAAAAACAGATTTAGAATCTGAAATAATCAGAAGACAGGAAGCTATTGTGGCAGATAGTACCGAACTCCAAGGGAGAAGAAATATTTGAGGGATCTACACAACATTCCAGGTGAAATGTCCAGGAAATCACTCCAAGCTTGGCATTCCCCCAAAAGGAGTCAAAGGGGGGAGGTAGAAATCTGGACCCACTCACCTAAAGGTGATGCTGGAGGTGGAGGTGGAGGAGAAGATTCAAGGGAGGAAGCCCTAAGGACACTGGCCTGAAGAGCAGGGAAAGACAAGAAACGGCTAAGAACAGTCTCAGAGAGGAAGGAGAGCCAGAGAGAACAGCCTCTCCACCGACAGCCTGAGGCTGGGGTTAAACAAGGGCTCTGCAGCCAAACTACCTGGGTTCAAATTCCGCCCTTGCCACCCAGTATGAGGGACATTGGGACATTGCCTCCATTTCTCCATCTGTAAAACCAGCTCTCAGCTCCAAACCCACCCTTCTACACTTGTTCTCCACTAGAGTCGGGACCCTGCAAACCACATACATTTCTGCTTTGGCCCTGGCTCCCTGGTAGGCTCTGCCAACAGGGGACGCTAGAGGGAGAGCCGAAGGCTGGAGGAGGAAGAGGGTCTTGCTCCCTCCCATCTGCTGCCTGGGGGCTTCCTATGGGCTTGTGGTTCCTGAGAGCATGACCCTGGCAATGCATCTTCATCCTGGCACTAAAAGTGCCTTCCCACACCAGCAGCTGAATCCAGTGTGTAGTTGCTCCCAACACTTACAGAACCCCGACACAGCACCCACCCCCTCAGAGACACCAGCACCAGTGGCCCACACTCCCTTATCAAAGGCTTTGGGCTCCTCCTCCAAACATCTAAATTGTAATCTTTCCCTCATCAGCCCCAGGTAGGGTAAGGGTGGTGGCTTCCTGTAGTTGCTACCTCCGTGGTACCTGACAGCAGCAGTTCTCAAAGCGTGACCCCCAGAACAGCTGCATCCGCATCACTTGAAAACATATCAGAAATGTGAATTTGTGGGGCGCCAGTCATCTGTTTGAATAAGCCCCACAGATGGTTCGGGTGTACCCTAATATTGAAGAACCCGTTCCTTAGTTTTCCTTTTACTCTTTCAGTTAGTTAATTTTACATCCCCATTAACACTTCCTTAGTTTAACCCTCTGCGTACAAACAACTAGCATGGTTTCTTTTCTTTTCTTTTTTTTTTTTTTTTAAGCAAGTTTATTAAGAAAGTAAAGGAATAAAGAAGGGCTACTCTATGGGAAGAACAGCTCAACTGGCATGGTTTCTATCCCCTGACTAGACTCTAACTAATGCAACAGGGATAAAAGCACCTACCTCCTACTACAACGCTAATACCTATTATCATTAGTATATTAAGCTACAGAAGCCAAAAGCAGAAATTAAGAAATGTTAGGGTCAGTAGAATCAAATATACAAGGATACTGGATTAGGTTATTGTTACCGGCCTTTCAGAGCCAAGTTTTAAAATCTGATTTAAGAAAAATATCCCAGTATGTACACATAGCTGGACTCTCTTAGAAAATGCTTCCTTTTTAGTCAATTCCTACACTGATGCCATGCAAAACCACTCCATCTATCAAGCTGTCAGAATGAACTGCTAAATTCTTAATAGTCTCGCTCACACAAAATGTCCCCACAGTCCAATGCATCTGGGAGGTCTGGCCTTGACTTTCTAAATGCAGGCACATTCTGATAGCCTTCAGAGGTCCCCATAACAGCACTGTTGTCTACAAACAGGGAATCTATACACGTGAGAGGCGCTGAGTCTCAGGAGGCTAGAGGAGGAAGGGACAACCCAAATTGTACAGCCCAATCATGCTTCAGATGAGGATGCTGAGACCCTAGAGATGGAGGAACTTGTCCAAGGTCACACTGTCACCAAAGTCACGGCTAAGACCAGCATCAAGCTTTCTCACTCCTGTGGCATCCAAACTCCCTTCCACTCCATGTACACGAATGATAGACTTGGCCACAGCAGTATATTTCATAAGTACAATAATGTAACGAGCAGCAAGAAATCAGATCGTATATGGGTAGAGAAGGACTACAAAAGTAAGTCTGGGAAGAGCTTAGGAAGGAGCATGCCTGTCAGCAGACGGTTTTCTTTGCCCATCAAAATAATAAATGAAGTCAGGCATTTACTGTAGCGTGAACGCCAAAGCAACTGCGAGCCCACAGTGTTTCCAACAATCTCGGGAGACAGGCAAGCCACTCCAAGACAATGCATTCTTAATGCCTTCTTAAACAGATTCTGACTCAAACCCTGAGACGGTTGGGTCTCTTCCAAGAAATGTTAGCCACTCTGAGATATCTCTTTCAGTTCTCTCCAGCAGATCTCCTTGGAATTTGCCAGATAAACAGGCAATTTATCATGTGGTTGAAGGTTGTACGTAATGCATTATCTGCCTTCCACCAGGATTTGTGCATCTGTGTAAGGCCCCTGGTTGGGCCGGTGGACCGACTCGCCTCCATCTTGAGGTGCCATAGCAACATGAAATCAACAAGGAGTGAACTGTTAAATGAATAATTTACTGATTTCATAAGAACCTGTCTTGCAATTTATAGTTCTATTATCTTTCCTACCCATGTCTTAACTCCTTTGTATAACAGCTGCAATCAAGCTGAATAACATTTGAGAATCTAATAAGCACATAGCACCCTGTACTCAAGCCGATAGCTATGGATTGATTCTGACAGCAGTTATGTTCCTGTGAGGCCGAGTCTTGCCACTGTTGCCTTTTCCTTGCCCCTTCTGCAAAGGGGTAAAAGTCAGGGAGCAAATGACCTCCAATACACTTTACATTTTCAAATGAAACGTTTTTCTTTGGGATATCTGGAGCCAATCGAGGCAGAGTTGAGTGGCATTCAGAAGTATTATGTGGAAGAAATATCATCGACTACAATCTACCAATTGTCACTTAAAAAATTCCCAAAGAGACCTAGTTACTAGCAAAGGAGAAGCGGGGGGGTGGGGGGAAGGCAAAGTATAGTTTCAATGACAATTGTGGTATTTTAAAGGCTCTTTCAATATCATCAGTGATCCTATTTTAGTGGCAGAAGCAGATCTTGTCACTCAGCCTCAATTTAAAGGATATTTATGAAGAAGACAATACAATGAAAGCAGACTTATTTGCTGACTTATTTATTTGGGTGGAATAGGTTAGATTATTTTGGTTCCAGGCTTTTCAGCAGAACAGATAAATCCTTTTGAAAGACATTACTTTCTGACTGCTACCCTTCAGTCTCTTCAAGGGAATCAAGCTAAGCAGCAGCAACTACTTACTATGGGGAAATGCAGGCTTTAACACCTTGTCACTGAAAACCCAGATTTCTTTGCACCCAGAATGGTTCCCAGCCTGGGGGAGATCACTAAAGGCATTTGTAATTATCATGAACCCAGAGGAAATGGGTCTTTCTCCAGTGCCTTGTGTGTATCATCCTGTACTATGAGTCACTGAAATTCTCTGAGCCTCCCTTATCAATGTCGTCTCCAGTCTTCCAATCCTAATGGTCACTGGCAATAAAAACCCATTCCTTTCACTGAGCATGCCACTAAGGAAGATGTTCCCTAACTGTATTCCTCATATTCAGGGCAAAGGCGAAAGTCACCTTCTTGTCAATGCTCCCCTAATATCAAGGAACCATGGATGTGTGGCTGGGCTGTGGGCTGGCATGAAAACTAACTCATGCCAAGTTACCGAGGCAAACATCATGGCCTCAACACTAGGACAGCTTGGCCCAAAAGGATGAAGGTAGCAATTCTGAGAACACAGGATTTTTGTGCTAAATCTCTTTCCCTCATCTATTTATAGTACATCATCTCTGCAGCTGAGGTCTGAAACCCAGCCAAGCTCAGGCAGAGGTAGGCCTGTTAAGTCCTGCTCACATGATCCAATCTCGAAATTGTGAATTAATTACTCAAGGGCTTAGGGTAAGGCAGATACTCTGATGAAGGTGACAAGGAATCTCTTCCCCATCTTCAAAACTCTCCTGCTGCTTGTTGGAGCCTGAACTTCAGCTAATGTCAACATGAGTCCTGTTTATTGGCCTAAAAAATATTAAGAAATATAAGAAATATTTCTTAATATTAAGAAACATATATCTTTTGGAGGGTTTTGAGTTTTTTGTTTTTAATGGTTACACTGATATGTAACATGCCAACATTAATTCTTCATATTTTAATGTTGCTAGGCTGATATTTGAAACAGCTTTTTCTCCTGACAAATGAGCCTTCGTGGCCGGGTGCAGTGGTTCACACCTGTAACCCCAGCAGTTTGGGAGGCCAAGGTGGGTGGATCACCTAGGGTCAGGAGTTTGAGACCAGCCTGGCCAACATGGTGAAACCCCATCTCTACAAAAATATTAATACAAAAATAAATAAGCATGGTGGTGGGCACCTGTAGTCCTATTCAGGAGGCTGAGGCAGAAGAATCGTTTAAACTCGGGAAGCAGAGTGAGCTAAGATTGCGCCACTGCACTCCAGCTTCAGCGAGACAGCAAGGCTCCATCTCAAAAAAATAAAGGGACCTTCGTGAGTTGGTAATGTGAAGTAGAAGGATAGTTGACATTTCAGTAGTTCTGACCTGGGTTTGAATGCCGGCAGAATGCTGGATCTATTACTCAATCTCCACAAGCCACAGGCTCCCAATGTGTAAATATTAGATTCCCACTTCTCATACTTATATCAACGAGGATCAAATGGATCATATGCGAAGGTACCTGTCTAGCCCAGAGTACATCTCAGGGATGGCAACTGTGGGGCTGGTCTCAGAGGGTCCTTCATCCCAGCTGCTGTCAGTCCTCTCAACCCCCCAGCAGCCCAAGACTCACTGTCATTTTGTAGGGTTCTATGAGCTGGAAGGTGCCACCCTCCCAAAGCACTCCCACCCCTCCCTCTAGTCCAGTTCCTCATCTGTTACCCCCGGGGCTCACACAGACTTCCGCTTGTTTGGCTGGCAGCCCTCTGCTGGAATTAAGCTCCATGAAGGCTGGAGCTCTGTCTGTTTTCCACCCTAGTGCGTAGGAAGGCATTAGCACACAGCACACGCTCAATGACTAGTTGAATGAATGAATGAATGAATGAATGAATGAACAAATGCAGCAGCAAAACGACCAAGTAGTGACTCTCTGAGAGGTTAAACAGTTAAGTCCTTGCTTGTTTCCTAGAGAGAAGAAATCAGTATTTTGGCAATGGTAAGGGGAACAAAAGTCAAATGGCTTGGCCTCTTGCCCATGGCCAAAACCAAGGCTGCTTTGCACCAAAATCTACAACAGGATCCCTGAATTCCTTCTGACTCTGAAAACCACTGCGTGCTTCTCCCAGGGCAGTCTAGGACCCCACAGTGGCCTTCATCATATCTCTGGCTCAACATGAGAATTCAAAAACCCAGTGACATCAGTGCTGGCCTTGGATGTAACAAGGAGACGTCAGTGGTAATCTGTCTATCTTACTGGGCTTTGTCGGGGAGACAGGGGTACAATGCATGTTTCAGGGGCCTGTGGACTATTCTTTCTTGAGACACAAAACTAAAATATCTGGCAGTGCATCCTAAAGGCTTCGAGTTCCGTAATTTGAAACAAAACACAAGCATTAAGTAACAAATAAAGGCTTGTCTGGTGCTTTTGTACTGGAAAAGGATCTTTAAAGATGTACATCAGAGCCAGCAGGGGACCGAGGATTCTACAATCCGGGGCCCACTAGGCGCCATCCATTCTGACTTGCAGATTCTGCCAAATGGCTTCTCCTCAACAGCAGAGGCCAAACTCCCCCAGAGCTAAAGAGGGGGCCCCTGGATGAACTGTCTGCTGGCTTTTGGCCTGCAGCCAGGGGCCCCATCATCAATGTGACCAGTGTGGCATGCCGTCTGCAAAAAGACTGCAGAGTATGTGACATGACCCGAGAGCTTCTCTGGGTGGGTGAGTCTTGGCAGGACCAGGCCGGGCAGAGGCTCCACACTCTCTACATGCTAAATCTACCCTCAACCCCAACACTCAAAGCTCCATTCCCAACAAATGGCTTGAGGCTGTGGGGCTGGTCTCAGAGTGTCCTTCATCCCTATTGCTGTCAGTCCTCCCAACCCCCCAGCAGCCCAAGACCCCATCATTTGCAGCCAGCATCCTAGCAGGGAGGAGAAGAGAGAATAGCTGTGGCTCTCTCTCTACTCCTGGAGGTATAGAAGGGGCTGGTTAAGTGAACTAAACCAAGGCTGTGATAGTCTCTTGCTTTCAAGCCTTGAAATACCTTCCCCTCATGACTGCCACTTGTTCCTGACCTTTCTGCCAGGAATCACCCAGGAGGGACAGGGATGTCAAGTCCCCAGCATCGAAGAAGAGAAAGCTTTCTCCCAGAGCCCTCGGGCCTTCAGAAGCTATTCCTTTTGCCAACTTCTCCACCCCCAGCACAGAGCCTTCTCCTGGGGCCCTCCCTGGCTTAGTCTAGCCCCTTGGGTGTGTTTTGCATCAATGCATAAGCAAAAGCCACTTTCAGAGCACTCAGGAGGCTTTGTAGAAATGTGTACAGTCTTTGCAGGGCCAGGGGGTGAGGCCCATTTTCATTTTCCTCTGCAGACATCCATATCACTCTGCTTGTGGGAGGTGGGGAAGGAGGGAATTCTAGGAGATGGGTTTCGGTTAACTACAGCTGTTGCTTGATCAAAGCCATTTCCAGAGCAGTACAGGGTGTCAAAAGGAAACCCATTTGTGATCAGCAGTGTCAAGGGTTTCGAACAGCCGGGCTCACTGGCAGTTGGCTTCTGGTGAAACTGCCAGATGCAGAATCCATTATGAGGCAGTTGTGTCACGAGAAAGCCCAGTTTGTCAAGAGATTCCTTCTGTGGGGCCCACCTGCTGTGTTTACCTCTCCAGAGTTCAGATAAACAGTTCCCTGCTTCCTCACCCTTCAACACACACACACACACACACACACACACACACACACACCAGGCCTTATGCACCAACACAAGCGAATGGTCAAGAATTCATCTCCTGACCCTACCTTGTTTTTCCACAGTGAAGGCCAGCCTCAATTTGCTGGAATTTTTCTGCCCCCACTATCAGAAAGTCCTGTCAAAGACTTGCTAAGCATGAGACAGCTGGCCACACGGGGATGAGGCCTTGGAAAAGAAGAACCTTGCTTTGCAAGTTTGAAATGGGAAAGAGAGTGAGAACAGACAGGTCTAGTTCTGTTGAGGGGATGGGGATTAGGAGGAGAACCAGATATTTCCTTACTTGGCTCTGGAAAACCCATGATATTCCCATGTGGTCCTCAACAAAAGACTGAGCGCCTCTGAATCTCAATGTTCTCACCTGTCAAATAAAACACTGCCATCTTCCAAGAGCTGTTGTAACAGTTAAATGAGGTTAAATATCCAAAGAGCTTAGTGTGGTGCCCAACACTCGGCCACGCTGAGGTCCTAAGGGACAGCAAAGCTGTATGATGGAAGGAACCTGGATCCTTGAATCAACTTGGATCCTTGAATCACTGCACAGAGGAAAAGGCAACCGGGAACCTCTGTACTGAACTGTTAAGTGGGCAAGAAACCGACTCCTACTGTGTTAAGCACTGAAATTTTGGGGTTCAGTTACATCAGCAACTAGCACTACCCAACTAACACAGGGAGCAAGACGGACAGCTTGTTGTTTAGGATTTGCACCCCAGTAGGCCACTCTAGACAGAATGGTTGGATAGTTACAGGCTCCCACCTATGTGAGGGACCCATCCTGCACAATCCTAACCTCCACCCAGAGTCAGGGCAAGGTGCCAGGAGGTTCCTAATGGGTTGCAATGCTGTATGGATGCAGAGGAGAGGAGGGAAGCCTCATCTTCCCTTGACTTTTGCTCAGAGACCCCCAGGAAATATACAAGGCTATTAACTAGAGGGAGCTGCTGATGTAAATCAGCTTGGATAGCCCTATATGTTGTGAGTGGCAGGCACTAACCGTTTGCATGACAAACCTCCTACAAGATGCCGGCTAAACTGCCCTTTTGTGCCAATTAAAGATTCTCCAGAACACAAAGATTACACACCATTCTGCAGCGCTGACAACAATAAAACAATTTTAAAGGCTATTCAGATCTTCAGTTCACAGCTGACATTGTCGGGAGGGGGAGATTGTCTGTGGCTTTGTTCTTTGTTGTTGTTGTTGAGTCTAAAGACTTAGCCAAGGATTTCTGGGGGAGGACAGGAGATTGGCAGACAGGAGTCTGAAATGCATTCTTGGAGTTTTCAAAGGAGAAAAGGAACAACCTGATGTCCTTTTCGTGCGTGTGTGTGTGTGCGTGTGTGTGCGCGCGTGCGTGCGTGTGTAAGGAGAAAAGGAACAACCTGATGTTCTTTTCCTGTGTGTGTGCGCGCATGTGTACACGGCATGCATCCACACATACACACACAGACAACACTCTTTTCTCACTATCTCCTTTCTGGAGCTCTTCAGGACTTCCATGGAATCCTAGTCTCTCCAGGGTTCTGACACCCTGAGATACGGGGTTATGGGTGGCACTAGCAGATATTTTTGGTACCAATTAATTGAAACTACAAGAGCAAAGGCCTGGAAGCCTTTCCTCATGTTTGTTTTAAAGGCAAATTTTCAAAAACAATAAGAGATTTGAAAAAAAAAATGTCTTTGGCTTTTCAGAAATGAGAAATGCATGTGGCCTTCAGATAAGGCAAGGGGGAGGTTTATTTTAGGTGACAGTTCAGTATACTACCTATCAGGTCCTGATGAGGAGTGACTAGAAGCCCCACAGATGTCACCTGGGCCTTATTCTTTCCTCTCTTGTGCATACACATGTGTCCTTAGGGCACACCCACACACTCACCCATGTTCCTACCATCTGCCCATCTAAGAACCAAAAGCAAGCATCTGTTACTCAGCAAAACTGTGCATGTCCCACTCAATGCGGGCCTCTGTGAGAACAGGGGGCCCTGCCTAATCTTTTTGGTAACTCTTTCAGCTCCTGGGCACAACAATGAGCTCCTGCCTGGGGTTTCACTCAGTCCCCACACCTTCCAGTGCCTTGCACACCACAGAGGTTCAATACACAGTTACTGCAGATTTTTTGAATATGTGTTGGCCACACTGGATCAAGCACCCCAGATGTCTACTGATCACCTTAGCATTCAAAAGTACACGGAGGCCGGGTGCAGTGGCTCATGCCTATAATGCTAGAACTTTGGGAGGCTGAGGCAGGCAGATCACTTGAGGTCAGGAGTTTGGAGACCAACCTGACCAACATGGTGAAACCCCATCTCTACTAAAAATACAAGAAAGTCAGCCAGGTGTGGTGGTGCATGCCTGTAATCCCAGCTACTCAGGAGGCTGGGGCAGGAGAATTGCTTGAACTCGGAGGGGCAGAAGTTGCAGTGAGCGGAGATCACGCCAGTACACTTCAGCCTGGGTGACAGAGTGAGACTGTCTCTAGAAAGGAAAAGAAAACCACAAAGGTACACA
This sequence comes from Cebus imitator, assembly GCF_001604975.1. Taxonomy (NCBI): domain Eukaryota; kingdom Metazoa; phylum Chordata; class Mammalia; order Primates; family Cebidae; genus Cebus; species Cebus imitator. The sequence goes on along the minus strand of NW_016107430.1, from coordinate 4,632,811 downwards.
GAGTGGCATGGGGAGGGCACTGGGCAGAAGAAAGGACATAGGTTTCGAGTAGTGATTCTCAACCAGGGGCAATTTTGCCACCCAGGAGACCTTGGAATGTCTGAAGACATTTTTGATTGCCATGCCTGGGGGTGGCTGGTGCTACTGGCATGCAGCGGGTAAAGGCCAGAGATGTTGGGAAACTTCCCGAAAAGCACAGGACAGTGCCCACGACAAAGAATCATGTGGACCCCAGCGTCAGGGTTGCCAAGGTGGAGGAGCCTGGCTTGGAGCCTGGTCTGCCTGAGTTGAACAGCTCTGCCACTTACCAGCTCTGGCATTTTGTGGGGGATGTTCGGCTTCACAGGGACTCGGCTTCCAGATGGGTACAATGTAACCTGTTGTAACTACCTTGCAGAAGGATTAAATGAGATGCTGAATAAATGAGCATGTCTAGACCCCACTGCTATGAATACCAGTGCACATCGAGAAGTCCCAGGAAAAGTACCGGTGGCCCATTTTTAAGGGAAGAGAGGGAGGGAAAAGGCGTGAATGTTGCCGATCAGCAAATACCCCCAGCTTCGCGTGACAGTGCCTATATCTCCTCATCTGCCTCCGTCCTGAACTCTGTCCCCTGAAGCAAATTCATTCATAAAAGAAACATCTTCCCCATAAGGAAGAGGAGGGAGAAGGAAAAACAAAACCAAAAAAACAGCAAAATCATAAGAAGTCTGGGTCAGCTCCCATCAGCTGGTTGTGATCAAAACCACATTCATATTCCGTCTGCTGGGGCTAAGCGGAAGGCTGCAGATCGGCTCAGGAATGTGAGCTCCCTGCCACCGGCCACCTTCCCCTGCAAACTTTACCAAGAGCTGCTTGCAGAGGGCCAGGGAGCAGCCACTCTCCCCTCACCATCCCTGGGCAGCTGTCCAGACATGCTGGGTAGTAGCTGGATTCCAGGGACACCCAGACATCCTCTGTTCTCAAAGGGCCCCATCCTCCTGCACTTCAGTGGTGAGAGGAAGGCTCTGGAAGAGAGGCCAGAGCATAGCTTCTGCCCATACCCTCCCCACAGAAACAATTAAGGAGCTCAGGCTGCGGCTGCCAAGTTCCTCTGTCCAATTTGGTAGATATTTTAATAGAGGAGGAGAATTCCCAGAGGCCCCCCGACGGAAATGCCCCATGTCAGGGAATGTTTGTTTTCATTTCCTTTTGCCGTCAATGAACTACTCATGGCAAAGGCTCTGGGCTGGATCAGATCCACACAGAAGCTAACCAGAAGCATTTGTGCCTTGAAATAAATCTCTCTTTGGGGAATGAGTTATATATACATCCGTGTGGGGGGACCTACGCACACATACTCACACAAGCATATATATTATGCATTACAGACAAAATACATGGGCAAATCCCCAAGCAGGCAGCCCCAAGCTTCTGGGAAGGGAAGGTGATCCGCCCGTTAGCTTCAAAGACATTTTAAGAAAAGTGGCAGCCCAGGCACAGTGGCTCATGCCTGTAATCCCAGCACTTTGGGAGGCTAAGGCAGGCGGATCACCTGAGGTCAGAAGTTCAAGACCAGCCTGGCCAACATGGTGAAACCCCGTCTCTACTAAAAATACAAAAAATTAACTGGGCGTGGTGGCGGGTGCTGTAATCCCAGCTACTCAGGAGGCTGAGGCAGGAGAATCGGTTGAACCCGGGAGGCAGAAGTTGCAGTGAGCCGAGATTGCACCATTGCACTCCAGCCTGGGTGACAAGAGCCAGACTCCATCTCAAAAAGAAAAGAAAAAGAAAACTAGCTTGATGGGAAAACTCAACGATGGATAGTGCCCTGTGAGTAGGAAAAAGGTTCACGGAAGTCAAACTTGCCACAAGGTAGAACGCAGCTCTGCATGACAGGACAAGTAACAACAGCCACCACCACACAATGTTTACGACGTACCAGGATCCACGCTGAGTGTTTCACACCCATGGCCTCATGTCCACCTCACAGCAACACAATGACAACAGTTACGATTGTCACTGCGAGCATTATTCCCATATTAGATGAGCAAAATTAGGCTCAGAAAGATTAAGGGATTTGCTCCAGATTGTGAGGCCAGCTGGCAGCAGAGCTAGGGTTCAAGCCCAGATAGGGCTGGCCCCAAAGGAAGTCCCTGGTCTGTAGGACACTGACCTCTCCCTTCCTGCCACCTTCAACTACAGGTCAGAAGATGTCACCCCCCCCCCCCCCCGCCTACTGTGGCTGGGTTATGTGTCTTCTGGGACCCCCCAGTCACGACTCCTTCACTAAAGGGATCTCATCTGCAGGGCTCCTGCCCCCGCCAAAAGGAGGCGGGTCCCTGGACCCAATGTAGGGAAGCCTGCCAGGCCGCGTCCATGAACCCGCTCTTACTCTGAGCGCTCATGAGTTTACTTTAGAAGGCTTCTTTTGTGAGATGATAATCCCCTCCTAATTTGTCTTTCGTGAGCATCCATCATTTTGGCTCTCAACCTTGCTTAAAGCAAGGTCCCCTCGCAGGCAGGAAGCAGCAGCAACTCAAACACCCTGCTGAGTCTCTCCCCGACGCCCCCTGTGTCAGTGAGGGCCCGCCCACCCACAACTAGAGAAGCTGCATCTCAGCTCTGCAGCCCTCAGGCCCTCTGCTCAAGCTCAAGATCTGGAGGACCAGGCCCTCAGGCAGGAAGCCTCTGAGTGAGAAAGGGGCCAGGCATTCTGTAGCTGAAGACATTTCCCCTCTCTTCCCCTCCCCTTCCCTCTCCTTCCCTCCCTTCCCCTTTCCTCCCCTCCCCTCCCCTCTCATCTCCTCCAGATGCTGATGGCTTTCCAGGAAGCTGGTGCTCTGGGGCAGGAGTGGACCTTGAGGCCTACTGCGGAGGCCAGGGCTGAGAGGGTACTTGTCTGGAGGAGAAAAACAAAAATGTTCAACAGCAGGGCCCAGGCTGGGGGCGGCACGGGGAGGGGGGCGTGGGGGTTACAGCTGCACCATCTCCTGCAGCTGCATGCCTTGAGTTTCTCTCTGGCTCAATTTCTTCATCTGGAGAAAACAAGAAGAGTAACAGCAGCCTGGCCTACCTCCCGGGATTAGGGAGCAGCTGAAATGTACTCTTTCCGGCATTTATGACCAACGGGGCACCTGCAAGTATGACGCTTGTACACAGAAAGCGCTCCATAAATGCCGCAGGTTGACAGCCGAGTCTGTTAGCTGAGCCAGCTTGATTCGAGAAGCCTTAGCTGGAGCTAAAGTCAATACAGAAGCCACAAACTCAAGTGCCTCAGAGGCCAGGCAGGAGGCATAAACCGAAGAGTAGGGGTAGGATGTGAGGTGACCTGTCCACAGGGGCAGCCACCAACCCCAGGGTTACATACCACATGGGGTCCCCAGCCTCTGCCCTAAGCAAGGTCTTCAGATGGGTCGGAAGCAAGCTTGGGCAGAGCCAAGAGAGCAGCAGCGTCGTAAAGAGAATGCCGACAGCCATCCCTCCTAGGGCGGTCACTCCAGACCAGGCACTGCTCGCTTTACCGGCAAGTCACTTAACCTCCGTAAGGGCCCTGTGATGTAGCTGCTGTTATTAACCTCATTTTGCAGATAGGGGAACTGAGGCACAGAGAGTTTAAGTGACTTGCCCAAGAGACAGTGGTGGGGTCAGGATTTGAACCCAGGCTGTCTGGCTTCAGGGTCCACCTTCTTCACCTTTTTGCTCTACCACCTTCCACCCACAGGAGCTACTGCTGCCGGGAGCACTGCTGTCTCCCTCCCTGCCGTGGACAGCGAGGCTGATGGCCGCCCCGGTGCAAACAGTCAACTATTCTTTGACCCTACTCTGCCAGCTAGGACTGGGGGAAGCTTTTGGAGGACTGATCTATTCATTTTATAAATATTCAGTGTGGGCCAGGCAAGGTGGCTCATGCCCGTAATCTTAACACTTTGGGAGACAGAGGCAGGAGGATCACCAGAGGTCAGGGGTTCAAGACCAGGTTGGCCAACATAATGAAACCGTCTCTATTAAAAATACAAAACTTAGCCAGGTGTGGTGGTGCATGCCTGTAGTCCCAGCTACTAGGGAAGCTGAGGCAGGAGAATCATTTGAACCCGGGAGGTGGAGGTTGCAGTGAGCCGAAATCACATCACTGCGCTACAGCCTGGGCAACAGAGGGAGGCTCCATCTCAAAAAAATAAAAATTTAAATGCGGAGGTACTATATGTCAAAGCTGTGCAGGGCACAGTGAGTACTAAGTTGGTGAGGATAGAGAGGTTGCCCTCAAGGAGCTTATGCTTTACTGGAGAAGACAGATCAGGGGTTACAATACAGAGGGATGTGTGTTAGAAGAGAGGAACTGCAGGGCAGCACCTGACAGGCCTGGAGCCAGCCTTGGGGTGGGGGAAGGGCTTCCTGGGGGAGGCAGCATCTGAGCTGGGTCCTGGAGGATGAAAAGGCATTAAGCCAGAGAAAGAGGAGAGGTAGGAAGAATATTCATGATGCAACATGGAATCATCAGGGGTCCACAAGAGGGTTAGTGCTGGAGAAGCAAAGCCCAGGTGGGCACCACAGGACAGGGTCCGTGGGCCATGCAGCTGTCTGCATTTTATCCCAGGGCTACAAGCAGTGGAATGCAAAATCAGATGTGCACTTTAGAAGATCCAAAAGCAGAACCATCTGGAAGAAGGCAGACTTGAGATGGCGACACTGGAGACGTGCCCTATCCCACCAGTTCAAAGAAACTTTCAGCTCCTGCGCTTCTCACTTTAGCCCTTACCCATCAATTCTTCTCTCTCCCCCAGTCTCCCTGCTCTGGAGAGAGGAGGTTCACAAGCCAAGGCTTGAAGATTAACAGAGCTTTGAAGCCAAAGAGGTGACCCCTGGGTAAGAACCAAAATCCCCTGTAAGCCTTAACCCTTTCCTCACCTCCGACACAGTCACGCACCCCCCATCAACAAGAACCTGCTTGGGAGACCATCGACTCAGCACCCTCATCATCTGTGTCTAAGTGTAATGGAAAAAATTGACTGTTTGCTTGGTGCAATAGGGCATGACACTGTTTACACAGAAATAATAGCCCAACTGTGATGGTTCTAAATCTCCATTACAGTGAAAGATTTGAAGGACTAAAGCAGTTAGAAAAATAATTGGTTTTCTTGTTTAGTTTAAAAATCCTTTATGCTTACAGACCATGGACTTCACACCTCCCTTCTTAAGGGCTTTAAAATAGAAAAGATCAGGAGCTAGGAGATGAGGCCGAAGTCAAGAACTTCTGTTTTTCTGGAAGGCTCCTCGGAGCTGACAAGGCCAGGGCCATTCCGGATTTCAGAGCACAAAGAAGCTCTTGGAGTCCCCTCTACGGTCTCCTGAGGCTTTACCAACTTGAAAGCAGCCTTTCTCCAAGGCAGAAATGAAGGTGAGAGCTGGTCTCAGGCAGCCTGTGTCTGAGTCTAAGCCCAGGGGAACATGCAAACTGACAGCTGGAGGAGACTCAGGGCCTCTGCTTTCAAGAGAGGAGAACTAGAGGGTCAGTTACAGGAACAAAAGGAGAAGGGAAAACATTCTGTCTCAAGGAGAAAGAGGTCAGCTAATGACTCCTCTCGGCCCCTTCCAGTACCTCCCCAGCGCTCGCCATCCTCACAGCAGAGCACACAGGATGCCCAGGAGACCTGCGTCCTGGGCAGCCACTCTACCACACCGACTGTGTGCCTGGCACTGATGACAGCTCAAGACACCCGAACCTCATCTCAGAAGCCTAGGATTCTTTCTATCTCTTCCTCAAAAGATGTCAGTCTCACCATCTTCAGTAGTAACAACAGTAAACGCCACATGTATTGCATTCGAGGGTAACATACCAGCCACTGCATGTTCTCAGGACTCTGCGTGCCGTGCCTCGTCTCACTGAATTCTCACAACACCCTTAGGTAGAGACTCCTTCCCCCATTTTACAGATGAGGAAACTAAGGCTCTAAGAGGTTATGTAACAGGCAGTAAATGGTGGCACCAGGGATTCAACTGCAGTCCTATCTGCTTCTAGAGCCTGAGCTCTTAGCCACCACGCTTTACATTCCCAGGCTTGAGGTGCCGGCTTCAGTCAACAGACCACAGTGCCAAAGAGGTGACCTTTGTTGGCTGGACCCAGAGAGGACACATCTGGCTCTTTGGCAAGGGACTGCCAGATACCCCAAAATGAGCCAGAGAGTATTGGCGTGCAGGTCCCTCACAGAGGAGAGGGGCAATCCCAGAAGGGGTGGGGGATGGGCTGTGTAAGTGCAATACTATGCTTTTAAAGAGAAAGGGATGCTATGAGAATGGCCTTCCTGGAGGGTCAGTCAGCAGAGGCATCTATAAGTGTTCAAGGGCTGTCGGGATTCCCTGGGACCAGTATCCAAGGGGTCCGGAATCACCCTCCCCACCTTCTAGGGGCAGACCTGGGGAACGGCCTCTGGTTGGGTATAGCACAAGAGAATAAATACTAAAGGGGAAACCAGGTGCCTACCATCCTTCTTTCCTCCCTTCTGTCTATCCATCTGTCTATCTATCCACCTATCTAGCCATCTTTCATCAGTTCTTCCTTCCCTTCATCCATCCATCCTTCAGCTGGCCTTCTATCCATGCATCCATCTCTCAGCTGTCCATCTATCCATCCGTCTGCCATTCCTTTCATTCGCCTATCTGCGCATCCAGCCTTCATCTGTCTTTCTATACATGTACCTGTCCTTCCTCTTTTCTCTTCCCTTTATTCATCCATTCATACTTCTTCCTTTTTTCCATCCATCCAGTGCTTTTCAAGAAGGCACCACATCCCAGGTACCATCATCTCCACATGGCCAGCCAGATTCCTGGCCTCAGGACTGCTGGGAGACTCAGAAATGCATGCCTACTTGAGAGTTCTTCCAGGAGGCGCAATGCCTATCTTCAGGGACAGAGATATGGGCAATAAGAGGTTTGTTTCTTTCCAGTCTGTGCACCCTCATCCTAGTCTAACCTTCTGGCTACCCAGAGACCTTCTCAAGGTGAGTAGGGAGGGCACCGGCGTGGGAGGATGTAAGAAGATACACAGTGACTTCACATATAAGACATCACTCCCTTTCGCTCACGAGATAAGGATCCCTTTGAAAAGAATTAATAGGATGAAAAATCACAGCAGCCAAGATTCCCTCCACTCTCTCATTAAACTAAAGAGCAGGGGGCACAGAATTCGGATGAATGAAACAGACCTTAAGCTGGTCTGACTTAAGACCAGTATCTGAAATATGATTTTCATTTGAAAGTTGGACCTAAATGTTGCCGAAAGCAACCTTAAAAAAAAAAAATCAATAAAGAAAAGAGGGGGTGAGCGTATAGTGAGAAAAATGCAGACACTTATGAGTTCAAGACCCTGTGGGACACTCCTGAATATTTTAAATATCTTGGGAAAAAAAAAATGAAAACAGTTTCTCCCAACTTAAACCAGAGAAGGGAGTCTCTTTCTAGTCTGCAAATCCTTTGAGGCAATTCTTTAAATTATTTACTAGCTTTTTGATTATATTTTATGGTGGGGTAGGTGGCAGGGGGAGGGAGAGAGGTAAAAAGAGCTGGGCCAGAAGTAAGTGGGAGAAACCCGCTGCTGACATTTTCAATATCTGTCTGGAATATTTTAAAAGCCCGTGTCTGTTTGAAATCACACAGTCTTGGGCAACAATGGACTGCCGCCTCCCATACATCTTTAGGTCATATTTGCATACAAAAGACCAGCTGCTGAGCAGCTATTATGCCAGGAAGCCACAGCGGGCCTGGGAGAGGCCAGGTTACCAGCGAGTATAAAGAACCCACAGAGACCCCATTAATTTTTCAGGAATTCTCAGGCCCTGGCCTTTTAAAGGCCAGTGGGGAGAAATTCCAGTCAGAATCCTCCCCACAGTCACTGCCACTAAACCTTGGGTCCATTATTGAAAAATGAAGAGTGACAGGGCCTCTCCCCTCATGACGGGGAACTCTGGGTCCTGACGGCCACGGTCAGTAACACCCTTCCCAGAGCGTGGTGTGCACCCAGCTGGGGGGAGGCCACCTCGTATGCACACGAGTCTCCCTCTGAGGTCCAATTTCAGGAAATTTATTCCAGTTGTAAGCCATTAGGTGCCAATTTTTCAAATCAACCTTATGATTCCAAAGCCATGAAGGCATTTGCCGCCTAATAGACTTTGGAAACCCTTCTACGGGGCTCAGAGCTGAGCTAACGTTCTCTAAAAGCAATGCAATAAAGCTTCATGTTCTTCAGCGTTCTCGGGCCTGTAAAAAATGAATGTGCTGCTAAGTAGAGTTTGGGTTTCTGGGCTGTTCTAACCCCAGCAAGCTGGGTGGAGAGAAGGGTGGAATTCAGGAAAGAGTGGCCACTCAGGCTAAGAGCACGGAATATCGCCAGCAACAGAGACCACTGGCCTCTGAAAAGGGAAGGCCAACACCCGCCCTCCCATGGGTAAGGCCTGAATCAAGGACATGGAACTATAGCATAACACCTGGCAGACAGCAGGCTTCTCTCTCCCCTTCCTCATTCTCCACTCTGCTCCAAAACCCCTAAGATCAACAGACTGACACCAAGGGCAACTTATTTCATGGTGAAAAAGCAAAAACACAAAACAGTTTCTGAGAAAACCCAGGCAGGAATCTACCTCATTTTCCCTGATTAGGGAAAGGGATCCAGGAAGACCTTTGCCTTTGAAAGAGGTGTCTGCGGCTGGGCACAGTGGCTCATGCCTGTAATCCCAGCACTTTGGGAGACCAAGGCGGATGGATCACCTGAGGTTGGGAGTTCGAGACCAACCTGCCCAACATGAAGAAACCCTATCTCTACTAAAAAATACAAAATTAGCCAGGCTTGGTAGGGCATGCCTGTAATCCCAGCTACTTGGGAGGCTGAGGCAGGAGAATCGCTTGAACCTGGGAGGTGGAGGCTAAGGTGAGTTGAGATTGTACCACTGCATTCCAGCCTGGGCAAGAGGAGAAGACTCCATCTCCAAAAAAAAAAAAAAAAAAAAAAAAAAAAAAGGTTGTCTGCAGTGTGATGTGGGCTGACTCTGGTCTCAACAAAATGCCTCCTCTGTGCTTTTTTTTTTTTACTTTAAGTAGAGACGGGGTTTTGCCATGTTGCCCAAGCTGTTCTCCAACTCCTGGACTCAAGCAATCCACCTGCCTTGGCTTCCCAAAATACTGGGATTATAGGCATGAGCCACCGCGCCTGGCCTGTGCTTTAATTTAGGTTTTTAGAACAAGCCATCTAATTATTTTAAATAGAAATATGACAGTAATGAAAAGGGTAGTGATATCATAGGCTTAAACTATTCTTGATGGTTCCATCAAAAAAAAATTTTTCTGGCTTTGAAAAACATTCGCGTGGCCCAAGGTGAGGGCATTTCCCAGGGCAGGGATGAGATGGGTGCTGTCAGCAGGAAGCAAGGAAGCTGCACCGCTTAACAGGGAGGCCAGCGCAGGCTTTCATGACAGCACCTCATGCCAGTGGGCACCACTCATGGGGCTCGGTCATATCTGACCATGGAGAGGGGCTGTTTACAACTCAGAACCAAGGACTTTTTGGCAAGGTCAGACATCTTCTTGCCAAGCTAAAGCCAGAGGTTCTGCAGGCCACCTGCTGGACCAATCTCAGAGCAAAGCAGAAGGGACAGGAACAGAGTGGCCTACCAGGAACTCTCAGGCCTCCGAAGAGTGCCCCAAGGGGCACCAGCGTGGGAAGATGCCCTGCCTCTCCCCATCTCCTCCTTCCTGCTGAAGAGGCTGGCCCACACCCACACTCTGCCACAAGACAGCAGTCTTCTTGCTTGCAGCCTTCCTCAGAGAAATGGATCTAACCATGTTCTGCCCAGCCTCTTCCAGAAAGGTGGCCTGTTCCTCTATTCCACTTCTGCTTCTAAGACAACTCTGCTTTTCCTTTGTGTTTTTTGAAATAGGGTCTTGCTCTGTTGCCCAGGCTAGAGTGCAGTGGCACCATCGTGGCTCACTGCAGCCTTGACCTCCCAGGCTCAAGTGATTCCTCCTGCCTCGGCCTCCTGAGTAGCTGGGACTATAGGCACGTGCCACCATGCCTAACTAATTTTTGGTTTTTTTTTCTGTAGAAATAAGGTTTTGCCATGTTGCTCAGGCTGGTCCCAAACTCCTGGGCTCAAGTAACAGACCTGCCTCAGCCTCCCAAAGTGCTGGAATTATAAGCATGAGCCACCGCCCTGGCCAACTGTTTTTCTGACTCCAGGTCACTTCTTTCCTTCCTGCCTGCCTCAACTCCCCACCTCATCTCCCAAAATATCAACCAAGGAGACAGAACCATTGTGAGCCCACAAAATATTTCTTGAAAACACACAAACACACACACACACACACACACACACACACACACACACGTTCGTTAAACTGAACCAAACTAAATGTGAAAGTAGACAAGACAGAGACACTTTAGGGGTGACAAAATTCAGGTAAACTCTTCAGTCTGAAGTGTTCCATGTTCCAGTCTAAGGATCCAAAAAGTTCAAACAAATGACAAAGAAGAGGGCCGTGCTGGTTGGCTAACACAGGATGAATGCTCAGAACTGGTGTCGGAGAACAGGTCAAGCTAAACTAGTTATAGCAGGGAGCGCTCTAGGCTGGGCATAGACTGGGCACAGCAGGTGTGCTGTGCAGGGCCAGGGGCAGGAGAAGTGGGTTCACATTGCTGAACCAGTGAAGCTGAGGTTGTGGTTGGACTGGAAGGGAAAGGGTCTGGAAGGCCAGGTAAGAGAATACCCTAGGGACTCTGATCAAGGCACCCCCACGTGAAGGCAGTGCTCGTGGGGAGGCAGAAGAAGCCCCAGTTTGTAGGGGAGGAGACCCAGCCAGCTGGGAGGATGGGGCAAAGCCTTAGGGGGTGGGTGACCAGGGTCTGAACAGTGACCAGGGTCTGGACAGGGTCTGGACAGAGGCATCCACAGAGGGGTCGGGGGGAGGGAGGCTGTAGAGACAGAAACTGGTGACTTGCTTGATGGGGGTGGCTTTCTCAAAACTCTGAGACATCTCTAGGTTTTACTCATGCTGGAAATCCCCCAAGAGTGAATTTTTTTCAAGTCATTTCAAAACTGTTGGTCCTAGTCAGACAAAGGTCCTACTCACCCTGCCCGCCACCCTACTCCTGCATACACGATGCTGGAGGGTCCAGCCCCACCCCTTCCCTCTCAATGCAGGCCTGACACTCCAGACAGAAACAAGCCACCCTTGTCAAGCTGAGCAGGCCAGGGTCCTAGCAGAAGGGAGAGAGCAGAGGGACCCAGGTATCTGTCTATATCCCTCCCACAGCCCAGGCCTGGGGTCCTCCAAGCTCTAAGCAGGAAAATGGGTGCTCATTGCCATGACAACTGCAGCTCCTCAATCCTGAGACCTGTGGTGGGAGGGGCCCCATGGTCTCCAGTGACATCCAAGCAGGAGTCACCCGGCTACTCACCATCCTCCGTTATGGACACAGGTGCCCAAGGAAGAAGGCAACACCAGAAGAATGACTGAGTGCTGGTGTGTATGACAGCCAGTGTAACAGGAAGGTGCCGTCACAGCAGCCCTTGCAACTCACAAGGAAGGAACGAACTCTGGCTACCCAGAGGCCTCTGCCACATTACAGACTTAATGGCCCATAATGCTATGGGGGCCAACATTTCCCTCTTGATGAATTTCAACTCTGCTGGCTCTGCACTTCGCCTAAATGGATTGCCTTTGAGGAGGAAATGCTTTAAGTGATAAGGCTCATTCAGGAGAACGTCCTGTTCTGTGCTGGAGTATTTTTTGATCAATAGAAGGGAATTCTCCAAGTATGCAGACTCACATAGATACCCTTTTTCCTTGTCCACACTCACATACCCCTGCTGGGAACTGCAGTCTTCACAGAGGAGTTCTTCAATGTTCCAGAAGGAAAGTTTTGTCTGAGAAAGGCAGGGGAATCTAGAAGCTGCAGTGTGAGATGTCTGGGATCACGTGGGTACAACACCCACCTCCGGAGAAGCAGGGAAAGGAGTCCTGGCAAGGCCTGGCATGCAGGGAGGCATCCGTCCATCTCTGGTGGACGGCTGGGACCTACATAATAAGGTGAACCATGAAGGGCAAGGCAGGGGAGGTGGTACCAGAGAGCCACAGAGCAAGAGAAAGTCGGAGAGAACCCTTGTCCAATATGACTGGCATTCTTACAAAAAGGGGAAATTTAGGCACAGACATCTGTCCATGGAGAAAGAAGTCCATGTAAAGACGAAGGCAGAGATGGGAGTGACACATCTACAAACCAAGCAATGCCAAAGACCGTCCCCAAGCCAACAGAGGTGTGGGCAGAGGCCTGGGACAGACTGTCCCTCAGAGCCCTCAGCAGGTACCAACCCTGCCCGCACCTCGGTCCTGGTCTTCTGGCCTCCCTAACTGCAGGACAAGGCATTTCTTTAGCTGAGGCACCCAGTTTGTGGTCCTCTGTTATGGCAGCCCTAGGAAATGAGCAGAGAAAGAGAGATGGGTAAGAGGAAGGAAATGGGGTAAGGTAAAAGGAAGCACAAGAGAAGAAAGTGTGCAGAGAGGCCATCTCCTCAAAATCCAAGGGTTCTGGTTGGGTGTGGTGGCTCACGCCTGTCACCCCAGTACTTTGGGAGGCTGAGGCGGGTAGTTCATGAGGTCGGGAGTTCCAGACCAGCCTGGCTAAGATGGTGAAACCACACTTCTAATGAAAATAAGAAAATCAGCCTGGTGTGGTGGCGTGTGTCTGTAATCCCAACTACTCTGGAGGCTGAGGCAGGAGAATCGCTTGAACCCAGGAAGTGGAGGTTGCTGTCAGCTGAGATCGCTCCACTGTACTCCAGCCTGGGTGACGTGACAAGAGACTCTGTCTAAAAAAAATAAATGAATAAATAACATCCAAGGGTAGGGGCTCAGCCCTGCTGTTCCCGGCAGCAGGCCAGGCCCCAGAAGGAGAAAATTCCTGCTTCTCTGCACATTCCCTCGGTTTTCTTCCTTCCAAGCTCCACTGCCGAGGCTACCTCTTAGGAGGATTCATTTTTAATAAATCAGCACTCTGTTTTTCTGTACTTAGTAAAATTTAAGACAATGAGTCATTGAACCTACAAGGCTTGGGTTGACTAATTACCACTGAACAGCTGCCTGGGATGGCCATGTGGCCCTCGGGGAGGAGGCAGAATGCTGTCTGTGTGTGGAGCCGAGAGAAAACCAGGTGACAGCACTGCACCCGTGTGATCTGTGCAGTCCATGCCACGGCCGGGTCAAGGGCAGGGAACGGGCTGCACACCCTGTGGACACATGCTCGGATGTTATGAAGTGTGTTGCCAATGCCCACACCGGAGGAAGCGGGGCACTGAGACAAGAGGAGACTGTGGCCCCAGCCACAGGCCCATAGGACAATCAAACCTAACTTTCCACCAAAGGACCCACAAAGAGGGGTGCAGCCCCCGCAAGGAGAGATTCGGAGCCATGGCATGCGGAGCGAGCGTAGTATGGAAGACACAGTGCTCCTACCTCACACCTCTCCTTCGGTGGGGACAAATGCACCACCCAGAGCCTGCCACCCTCCCCAGAACACACTCTGCCAGTTCAGTCAAACATGCTTTCTGCCTAGAAAGCTCCTCTCCTTTCCCAGCTCAATGGTGACCTCCCCATGAAGACTACAGAAGCCACAGCTCCCCTGCCTATGGGTAAAGTACAAGCCTCCCGGCACCACTGAGACCGCCCCGGCCCACCTCCACCCTACTGCCACGGTGCTCCGCCTCCCCTCGTTCCCTCGGGCATTGCTCTCCAAACACGCAGGCTGGTGCCTCACGTCCCGTTAGCACGCTCCCCAGAGGAACCCGTCCAGCTGTTCATGATTTCTCTGCCTTCTACATGCTTGCGTCTTCGTGCACAACAAATCTTCTTTTTCTTCTCTTTCTCTCTTTTTCCTTTCCTGTGTCTTTTCTTCTCTTCTCTCTCTTTCTCTCTCCTTTCCTCTTTTCTTTTCCTCTTTCCCTCCCAACCTGCCTCCCTTCTTTCCTTCCCGACACAGGGTCTGGCTCTGTCACCCAGGCTGGAGAGCAGTGGTGCAACCATAGCTCACTGCAGGCTCATCCTCCCAGGCTCAAGTGATCCTCCTGCCTCAGCTTCCCAAGTAGTTGGGACCACAGGCATGTGTCACCACATCTGACTAATTTAAAAAAATTTCTTTTTTCTGGAGACAGAGTCTTGCTCTGTTGCCCAGGCTGGAGTGCAGTGGCATGATCTTGGCTCACCACAACCTCCGCCTCCCAGGTTCAAATGATTCTCTTGCCTCAGCCTCCCAAGTAGCTGGGATTACAGGCGCCCACCATCACACCTGACTAATTTTTTGTATCTTTAGTAGAAACGGGGTTTCGCCATGTTGGCCAGGCTGGTTTTGAACTCCTGACCTCAGGTGATCTGCCCGCCTCAGCCTTCCAAAGTGCTGGGATTACAGGCCTGAGCCACTGTAACTGGTCGAGTTTTGAATTTTTTGTAGAGGTGAAGTCCTGCCATGTTACCCAGGCTGGTCTGGAATTCCTGGGCTCAAACAATCCCCCTGCCTCAACCTCCAAAAGTGCTAGGATTACAGGCGTGAGCCACCACACCCGGTCAAGGCATACTTTCACTATGTGTTCTGAGTGACTCTACCTTACCATGAGACCATAAGTAAAGGCTATGCCTCCAATCTCCAGGACCTACCAGCGGTCAGACCCAACTGGTGCCTGAATAAACAAACGCACAGCAGTGGTGACTAAAAACTGCTCTAGTCAAACATCAGGGTTCCCATCTAACAAGTCTTCCTTTTCCTGGGAACCTCAGGACATTTATGGACCTAGAGCCAGAGGTCAAAGGTTCAGGGCCTTTTTCTGATGTCAGAGGAGAAGAAGCCACAGCAGAGGATTCAAATCTCTCCCTTCCTGTCTCCAGGCCACATGATGCCTTTTTCTAGGAAGTCCGACTGAGCACAACAGCCCCATGTGGCACCCCACGTTCTGCCTCACCTTCTCTCATCCCATTCCTTTCCTACCCCTGGCCCCTAAATGAAGCAGGGAGCATTCCAGAAGAAAGTTGCCATTGACCCAAGTTTAACATGAAGGCAGTTATTACCATGTCATGAGGATGTGTGTGAGTCCCAAAATGCCACAAATGGTTTACCTTTTGTGCCATATAAACACCCTAAACTCAAGTTTTACTCAACACTCATTAAATGGGAAGAAAAACATTAAAGAGCATCGGCCCGCCTCTGTGAAGCTCTCATCCACCCAGCTCTTACAAAGAGGTAGGCATGCTTCCGAGCGGCGCAGCAAAACGACCACTGCCGAGGCCGAGCTGAAGTTATTTGGTGGCAATTAAAAGGAGCTGCCATAGTTACCCAAAGCAAACAAGCCAACGGCTCTCTCCAGGTGCCGGGCAACCGCAGAGCAGGGACAGGCAAGGGAATTCTCAAATGATCCTCCCACACCAAACCTGGTTCAAGACAAGGTCTCAGCAGCAATTAAGAGGCCAATTATTTTCTGTAGCTTATATGGTAACTGATCTGAGTTATGGGCCGAGGAGCTGGGCTTCATGCTGATAACCCAAAGGCAAGGAACACAGAGAGCATTAGAGCTGGAGAGGGCTCTCCATCCATGTAGCCAGCAGTCCCCAGTCAGAGGCTTTGTGCCCCTGGAGAAGATATCAGCGATGAGGCTGTCAGCTTCCAAAGGCCAACTAGAAACTGCACGCAGACCCAGTTCTTTACTTCTGACTAACGCATAGCAACAATGGTTAACCTAAATCGCTGATGGCTATTGAAAGATTAAAATTATACATATATATACACACACATACACATATATATATTTACATATATACACACAAATATAAACATAATTATTTATATAATTATATATACACACATGTGTGTGTGTGTGTGTGTGTGTGTGTTTGCCAGGCCAATATAGTTTATTAAGATATCTATTTATACATGCACTATGGTATCTGATATATAATTTTATATATGTATATGCCCAATTGATATAAATATATCTATCTGACTTCATTTTATTGAGTAGGAATTCATCTGACTTCTTAGTTTTATTTTATTTCTGTTTTTAAAGACGCAATCTCACTTTGTCTCCTCGGCTGGAGTGCAGAGGCCCGATCATAACTCACTGCATTCTTGAACTCCTGGACTGAAGTGATCCTCCCACCTCAGCCTCCTGAGTAGCTAGGACTGCAGGCACACAGTACCATGCCTAGTTAATTTTTATTTTATGTGTAGACACAGAGTTTTGCTATGTGGACCAAGCTGGTATCAAACTCCTGGACTCAAGTGATTCTCCCACCTCAGCCTCCCCAGCTGCTGGGATTACGGACATGAGTCATCGTGCCTGGTCTGACTTCCCAATATTTATTAATTGGTTTCTAAGAGGAAAACATATTTTTTCAGGACTCAGGGTCTTCTAGGAGAAAAATAAGTTAAAGACTGGGTGCAGGGGCTCACGCCTGTAATCCCAGTACTTCGGGGGCTGAAGTGGGTGGATCACCTGAGGTCAGGAGTTCAAGACTAGCCTGGCCAAAAAGGTGAAATCTCATCTATACTAAAAATACAAAATTAGCTGGGTGTGGTGGCACGTGCCTGTAATCCCAGCTTCTTGGGAGGCTGAGGCAGGAGAACTGCTTGAACCTGGGAGGTAAAGGTTGCAGAGAGTCGAGATCGCACCACTGTACTACAGCCTGGGTGACAGAGCAAGACTCCATCTCAAAAAAAAAAAAAAAAGATTTGAAAAGAAGTCGTGGAGATATTAGAATACACTCTAATTCCTATTGTCACAGCTGGGGAATCATGTTTCAGAGACATGATTCCTATACTATTTGGCCAATGAACTTATTTTTAAGGAGACTAAATTATCTTAGCCTCCTTAAAATAAGTTCATTGGCCAAATAAGTTCAGGAATCATTACCTACCTTAATCAGCTCTTAGAAAATCAGACCACTTGTTAGCAGAGTAAAGGCTCTGAGAAGTCCTGCATTTAGGGAATGTTTAATTTAGGAGTTGCTACATGTATTTGGCCACAGAACCCTTATGTCTCCTAATGCCTCTCGATGCCCTGGAGAAACATGGCTCTAGAGGGAAATGTCCAGTCCTTCATCTAGAGTCCAATTCTGTCCAGAAAAATGGTGGATTTGGTAAAACTTTCTAAAATCTCCTCCCCCTCTAGGGGTTCAGATTTCCCAGCTGTGAAGTGATAGGAGTTACTAGACTGTTCTCTAACACCTCCACCACTTCTTTGAAAGTTATTTTCATCCCACAGACCCTATGTCCTGAAAGAATGTGTTTCCCTCTTGAAAACCAATTAATCAATAAACAGTCTGACCACACATTAAAACGTTAGGCCTTGGAACAGGATGCTGCCAAACTTCTCCTTCCTCTCTCCTCCCAAAAGCCAAGAACTTTCCAAATCAAGTGCCAATAAAACCACAGGGCCCGGGTGCATGGAGACGGGGCGGGAAAATACGCCTTGCTCCCAACTCAAAGAGCCTTGGCCCATACAGATAAATTCTCCTGCCAAGGATACTTAAATGGCTGAGAATGACCTAGAAGGCAATCATCTGCCTAAAATAAACTCCAAGATGATGCAATCCTCTACATCAACACCTGCCATGAAGATCTGTAGACCCAAAGGCAACAGGCCTCGGAATTTAGGCCCAGTTGTGCCCTGAGCAAGACCCTTGAGCAAGACTAAATCTGCACAGCCATCTCCAACACAGTATTCCCAATGCCTGTAATCCCAGCATTTTGGGAGGCTCAGGCGGGTGGATCATCTGAGGTCAGGAGTTCGAGACCAACCTGGCCAACATGGTGAAACCCTGTCTCTTATAAAAATATAAGTTAGCTGTAGTGTCTTTTTGTTTGTTTTTGAAATAGAGTCTTGCTCTGTCACCGAGGCTGGAGTGCAGTGGCGTGATCTCGGCTCACTGCAACCTCTATCTCCCGGGTTCAAGCAATTCTCTGCCTCAGCCTCCTAAGTAGCTAGGATTACAGGCACCCGCCACCACACCTGGCTAATCTTTTGTATTTTTAGTAGAGACGGGGCTTCACCATCTTCACCAGGCTGGTCTTGAACTCCTGACGTTGTGATCCACCCGCCTTGGCCTCCCAAAGTGCTGGGATTACAGGCATGAGACGTTGCTCCCGGCCAAAGCAGTGGTGTTCTTCACTCGCTCATAGAGATGTTATAAGGCTAGAGGAGAGACAGACATACGTGTGCCCGGGACTCATCCCGTCTTGTCTGTCTCGCCCTCTGCACCCCGAGTTCCCTGCCAAGGGCAGGAACTGCTCTTCAACATCTTTGCATCCACAGAAATAAGTTCAGAAAGATCGTTTATTGCCGCTGTTAAATCATAGTGGTTGTCTGATGTTCTGGTTCCGCTGCCCAGAGATCCCTCACCTTGGCAGCATCCGCTTTGGGTGAGAGTCCCAAGAGGGCCGTCTCCGAGGGGCATCTGTTCCATCTTCACACACAGTGATAAGGCCCATCATAAAAAGCTTCCTGGTGATGTTTCTACCGCACCTCTTTCCCACTTCATCTCCAGAGCTTTGTCCAAAGAGTCTGTGCATAACACCCACATGCGGGCACCAGCTGGGACGGGAATGTGTGTGCGCCTGTGCCCGAGTGCATGCTGCGGAGGAGGAAAGCCAAGGTTTTCCCAAGATGACGCAGCAAATCAGCAGGAGCAGGTTCTGCTGGGCACAACACGCTGCCCCGCTTCTCTGAGCACGCAGACAGGAGGCCAACAATTCAAAACTGCAGCCCCCAGCTCCCCCCAACTGTTCCCCTGCTGCCCTCGTTCCCCTGCTGTCTTGGTCCCTGCTCCCCACATCGCTCAAGAACATCTCTGTTTGTTTTGGACTGACTATACACAAAAACTTCACCACTCAGGGGGCATGAGGAGAGAGAAGTGTGCTTGTTTAAAGACGATCTCTTTCTAACGGCTGTAATCTTTAATTCATAACGGTCCTAGGAACCAGCGGTAGACAAGGGCTGAGAGCTGCCCCCCTTTTTTCAGGGTTTTAAAACACAAGCGGCTGCACAGGAAGTTGGTTTTCACAAAGGCAAGAGAGAAAAACATACTAATTCACAAGCAGTGGCTTCAAGCCCCCCATTTCAAGTCTTGTGACGGCTGCCAAGTGGCCCGACTGTGACCACAGCTCCCTGTGTGTGAGTCCGGGGGCAGGGGCTTCCCTTCATGATTCAGAGGCTGACCACAAAACCATCTTTTGTGCAAAGTTACCACAGAAAGAGACCATTTCATATACAAGCTGCAATAGACAGCTGGCTATACTCTAAAAGAAAGAGATGTTCTAACACAAGCCCCAGAGCCACATGAAGAGGCATGAGGAGGGAACTCGAAGTCACTGAGCATCTCTCACGCACCTGAATGTGAGCTAGGCACTCTGTAAGAGCTCCCTAAGGCGGGTGGGAAAATCAGGCTCTCAGAGGTTACTGAACAGCCTCAAGGTCATGGCAGGAATGGGGTTCCAGGCAGGCCTTCCACTCCTACGGCAGGAGCAGCAGCAGAGAGGGCCAGTACGGAGAGACGCATCAGAGTCCAGGATGGAGCGATGCTAGTGGCACCCCCCTTCCCTAGCCAAAGGGCTGCGCTGTTACCTCCACTGACTTTAATCTAGTGAAGAGCTTAAGCGCCACATGGGCTACCTGCCTGGGAAGAACTCTAGTCCATGGCAAAAGTTCAAAGCCACAGACCCAGGTCCAAGGAGATCTCAAAAACATACACCTCGGCAGCTACAGGGAAGAAGAGGCAGGCTGGAACCTCTCTGACTGCCCTTGAGAGCGGCAAATGGAAGCACATGGGCACTGGACACCAGCACCCTCGTGGTGACTTGGGACGGTGGGCTTCTCACTATCCACAGTTCCTGGTGGCTTTGGCGGCTGCCAAAGGCACACATCAATCATCACTCCGCCCCGAGCTCTGTCATTTCAATAACATACTCAATGTATTCAAGATCTACCCAGAGCTCCTGGGGCAAGCCAGTCCTCTCCACTCAGCCCCTGTGTGGCTGTTTACTTCACTTAGCCTTCTGCCCTGTGAATGAGGGCTCCCCACCAGGTGTCAACCTTGACGGCCAACAAGTGGGTAACAGAACACAGGGCCCGTAGCCCTTTCTTCCCAGAGAGGTACTCATCCAACCAGTGGGTTTTGATGAGACAGATAAAGGCATGAGCTCTGGGGTCAGGCAGTTTGGATCCTGGCTCTGTCAATTCCCAGCTTTGTGATCTCAAACAAGTTACTATGGCGTAATTCCTCACCTGCAGAGTGGGAATGATAACAGAACGTAACCCGAAGAGGGTGTTGAGAATTAACCCATTTATGCCAGAGGTTGCAAACTTGTGTGTGTGTGAAAACTCAGACCTTGGAGATGACCTTGAGCAGTAGGATATAAATAACTCCCAAAAGCTTAGTGTTCCAATAATGGAACGCTAGGCATAAGTAGGCTAAATGAGGTAATACAAAATCATGCCCTGCACAGGGTATATGCTGTACACAGGCAAATGCTTGTGTCTGCTTGTGCAGTTGTTCTGATATTGGCATTAAACTTCTTGCTTTGTTCCTCTACTAGGCCGAAATGAGACACAAAACCAAGTGTCCTATGACACGGTTGACTTCTCACCACATAGGAAGTTTTAGGGACACGGATCAACCATGAATCATCAGGTTATCAGGCCTGTGGTGCTCATCACCTGGGCTGCAAGAGAAGGGCAGCAAGCCTCAGTCACTGTCACAAGATGCCCTGAAAAGACAGCAGCATTGCAGGTAAGCGGCCACAAGCGTAAGCAAGAAGTCCCTCGGGCCAGGAGTGGTGGCTCACACCTGTAATCCCAGCACCCTGGGAGGCCGAGGCGGGCAGACTGCTTGAGGTCAGAAGTCCGAGACCAGCCTGACCAACCTGATGAAACCCTATCTCCACTAAAAAATACAAAAATTAGCCAGGTGTGGTGGCACACACCCATAATCCCATTACTCAGGAGTCTGAGGCAGAATCACTTGAACCCAGGAGGCGGAGATTGCAGTGAGCTGATATTGTGCCACTGTACTCATCTGGGCTACAAAGCAAGACTCCATCTTAAAAAAA
>NW_016107430.1:4608834-4611607 GCF_001604975.1 Cebus imitator | reverse complement strand
AAAAAAAAGACCCTCAACCAGAAACAAGCCCTCAGCCAGCACTGACCTGGCAGTTCTGTTCCGTATCTGCCTTGCAGAATCCTCCCCCAGTCTGAGGTTAGAACCTGCATCCAAATCCCAGTTCCCCACCTCTCAGCTGTGGCACAGAAGTCAGGACCTGAACCTCATCAGGTCCTCACCTATAAGACAGGGATGATGACAGAAGCACCCTCATGGGCTGGTAAAAGGAACACAGAAGATGAAGCACAAAACACACTTTGCTCAGCTCCCTGCATGTTCTAGGTATTAAAGAAAAGTACTTATTAATGTAACTGCAAAAATGAGAGAATTCAGGTCTTGTCTCTTCAAATCTGAATCATCTTAGATAACAGCAACCTTTTCAAGTACGAAGTCTTCCCTCCCACTTTTGTTTATAAGTCCAGAAAACACAGTCCATATTCAATGATCCTAATCTACAGAGTAGAAGCAAGCAGATGGATTGCTAAGACTGCTGCAGACCAGGGTGGTGGCTCATGCCTGTAATCCCAGTACTTTGGGAGGCCAAAGTGGGAACATCACAAGGTCAGGAGTTCAAGACCAGCCTGGCCAACATAGTGAAACCCCAGCTCTACTAAAAATACAAAAATTAGCCGGGCGTGGTGTCACGTGTCTGCAGTCCCAGCTACTCAGGAGGCTGAGGCAGGACAATCGCTTGAACTCGGGAGGCAGAGGTTGCAGTGAGCCGGGATTGCGCCACTGCAACCATTCAGCTGCCCCTCACGAGTTCAGGTCCTGCTAAGTGGTCTCTGGCCTGGCATGGGGCACATCAACCAGCAGGCAAAAGGCTGGCTTCTAGTCCTGGCTCTGCCACTGGCACACTTGCGGGCCAGGTGGCCTAGGGATGTTGCTTCCCCTCTGTGAGGATGGACAGCAGTTCCTGTGGTCACTTCTGGCTGGACAAGGCTACCTGCTGTCCTGGTGGAAAAGAGAAGAGGGCTGCAAGATGCTTTGCCCAGACAGCCAGAGTAAAGAAGGCCAGAACCTGCCTCCCAGGCACCAGCTGGTGAATCTCTACTTCCCATCTAGGGAAGCTAGCCAAACCATGTCTTCTCAATAGAGCCTGAGGAATGACGGCGTGGTCACAGGTGCCACCTTGGGAAAATTGGATTTGAGGCCATGGGAGAGGTACTCCTCACTAAAGAAGCAGAAGAGGACAACTCCCATTAGAATGGTCAGCAAAGCTTGGGGGTAAGGGCCTCTTCTCTGCACAACTTCCTCAGGCCCTGATGTTCTTCTGCCCCAAGCCTTCACTTTGGGAACCCGCTAGCCAGCTGATGAGGGTGCCAGGCTGTACCCTGGCCCTTCCCTGTTTCTGAGAGGACCAAACTGCCTCTACTGGGCAGCAGTTGTGAAGAGTTTTAAAGACTAGAGCTTCACAAGGATGCGAGGAAGAAGGCTGGTCAGGGCAGGCAGCTGTGCCGGTCTCGCTGCTATTCCTGAATCACAGTGTGGCTTTCTCAAAATTTGCAGCTCCAACTTCCCACCTTAAATCGCAGACAGCAGCAAAGCACCAGAGCAATTTTCTCAGCTGACCTCAGAGCAGCAGTAGAAGCAGGTGAGAATGAGATTAGGGACCCACTTTCCGTGAAGATCCAGCAACAGCTACGAGGCCTCTGCTCTCAGAAAAAGGATGCAGAGTCTCACTGTCCAGAGATGCCATGCCCTGGCTGGCACCTAAAGCTGCACAAACATCGCAGGACAGCTGGGAGCCCAAGATGGGCTGATTCGGCACACTGCTTCCAAAACAACCACCAGTCCTCTGAAGGTGCCTTCCTCCAACACCGCCACTTACATCTGATTTACTTAGCGGAGGATCTTGTATGCATTTCAGGACAAAGGAGGGGGTGGCTTCTTGGAGAAACCCTCCTTAAATGTGCACCCACACACAGGTACACAATCACATTCTCACACGTTCACATGCTCAAAACCCCGCAGTGGGCACAGATGTCTCGCAGAGCATTCACTCTACATTCCTAGTTCAGAGGCGTGTCCGGGGTCCAGCTAAAGGCACAGGAAGCTCCAGTCGGCCACAGTATCTGGTACTCAATCGAGCCCCAACCCTTTGCTCCTCTGGAAACTTACCTGTACCCTCCAACTACCCATCATCTCAATCTTAACCCGGATTATGAGCAATCGAGGAAGCTTCACAAAGGCCAAGGAGAACTAAGAGAAGGTAGGAACACCAAACACCACCAGCTGGACCATCCAACCCCACGTTTAAAAACACTGCACTTGCCCATCAAATCTTCCCTCTTTCTCCAGCTAAGTCTCGGGAAAGGACAGAGGAAAAGGCGAAAGTTTTGGGAGGGGGGACAGCCTGAGAAATCAATACTATGTTATTTTCTCTGAGTATACAGAAGAGTATATAAACACACAGAAAAATCCAAGCGTATATAAATACACAGAAAAAGCTCTGTTATAAATACGAAAGTAAGATCAAGGGTGGGGGCAGGGGCAGGGGGGATTGTACAAAGGTACTATTGCCTTTCCCCCACTCTTTTTTTTTGATACGGAGTTTTGCTCTTTGTTACCCAGGCTGGAGTGCAATGGCGAGATCTCGGCTCACTGCAACCTCCGCCTCCTGGGTTCAGGCAATTCTCCTGCCTCAGCCTCCCGAGTAGCTGGGACTACAGGCGTGTGCCACCATGCCCAGCTAATTTTTCTATTTTTAGTAGAGATGGGGTTTCACCATGTTGACCAGGATGGTCTTGATCTCTTGACCTCGTGATCCACC
>NW_016107430.1:4538249-4608748 GCF_001604975.1 Cebus imitator | reverse complement strand
AGATGCAGTCTTGCTCTGTCACTCAGGCTGAAGTGCAGTGGTGTGATCTTGGCTCACTGCAGCCTCCACCTCCTGTGTTCAAGCGAATTCTCCTGCCTCAGCCTCCCAAGTAACTGGGATAACAGGTGTGCGCCACCACGCCCAGCTAATTTTTGTATTTTTACGGGGTTTCACCACATTGGCCAGGCTGGTCTCAAACTCCTGGCCTCAAGAGATCTGCCCACTGTGACCTCCCAAAGTGCTGGGCAGGAATGAGCCACCATGCCCAGCGGACTTTTGCCTTTTCTATACAGTTAATTTTTTTTCTAAGGAAAGTGATGTCTTAAATTACTTTATGTAATTTAACAAAGATTTTTTCTTTCTTTCTTTAAGCTGGGGAATACTATTTCCAGTTGCTACTCCAGCCCCAGAAGGAAATAAATCTTTTTCTTCCCTCTCATTTTTCATTTTGAAGAAAGAAAAGAAAACCCTTTTCCCCTCCAATGTAGAGTTTACTGGAGGTCAAATTCTAGTGCCTATAAACTTTGATAATGTCCCTATAATTTACTGTATCTTTTTACAGGTGCTACAGCTTTTTTTTTTTTTTTTTTTTTTTTTTTTTTTTTTTTTTTTTTTTTTTTTTTGAGACACAGTCTCGTTCTGTCACCCGGGCTAGAGTGCTATGGCATGATCTCAGCTCACTGCAACCTCCAACTCCCTGGGTCAAGCAATTATCCTGCCTCAGCCTCCCCAATAGCTAGGATTACAGGCATGTGCTGCCACGTTCAGCTTATTTTTGTATTTTTAGTAGAGACGGGGTTTCACCACGTTGGCCAGGATGGTCTTGATCTCCTGACCTCATGATCTGCCCACCTCAGCCTCCCAAAGTGCTGGGATTACAGGGGTGAGCCACCTCACCCAGCCGGTGCCACAGCTTTTCATAGCAAAAAGCAAGTAATTTTTCACTGCTCATTTGCAGCATGGAAAGGGGACAAAAAAAATCTGTCGTGTCTGACGTGTCTATGCTAAAACACTTCAGTTTCCTTTCTAGTCAGTAAGTGAACTAAAAATTACTTCTTGAAAATAGATGCATATGTTTATAATGGACACATAACCTATGCGTCTATGATCAAGCCCCAGGGAAAAACAATAAAATAAAGATAAACACCCAGAGAGTGGCCAATACCATCCGCTAACAGAGCCTGACTGTATTCAATATATCTACGTTTGAGAAACCACTGGTCCACGAGGTCAAAGATTTCTTGGGTCACAAACATATTCTAGCAATCCCAGTCCTCCACACATGTGAAGAAAATCCCAGAGTGTGGAAGATCTGCCACTTTGGAGCTATGAACCATGATGGGATGGAGAAGGAGTAGGGATAGAGATGAGACCAGGAGGAAGCTGAGCAGCTTCATCCTTCTAAAGAGGGGCCTCACCCAAGCCTTAAGCAGGCTGAGTAAGTACTTCCTAGCACTCATATGGGACACAGTAGTGGCACTCCTATAAAACAGTGGCAGTGGAGGGAGGACAGGGTGAGTGGGTAGGCACTGGCACATCATGCAAAGCGCACTGGCCTTGGAGTTAGATGTGTGGGTGTCAACCCCGGTCTGGCTTTCAGCCAACAACACAGTAATGACGCCCTTCATGATAACGAAGAACATTAAACATCTGGGCATTTACATACCTGCCAGGCATCACGCTAGGCAGGCGCTTTGCATGCATGATCTTGTGTAATCCTTGCACCCATCCTGCACTCATTCCTAACGATTATCCTCATTTTGCAGATGAGGAAGCTGAAGCTCAGGATAGTTACACGGAGGGGCCATGGTCCAGGCTAGTAAGCGGCTGGTGCCATCCTGACAGTACCACCTTAACCTCTCTAGGCTTCCCTTGCTGCCCCTCACCTGGTTTTGAGGCTCCCAGAGCCAACACAAACCACAGAAGTCCAATAACCAAGTGTTACCCAGCGTGCTCCTGGAGGGGCGGCCCAGGGACCAGCATACCTGGGTCCCAAGAGAAGAACGGCCAGACCCGAGAGTCCTCCCCCAACATTCACACATCTCCCTACCTTCACCAAGCAGGGAGCCAGCATGGAATGTCTGTTATTAACAGCTTGGACAGCAGAAATCCACACTTCCCGCTGCTGTGTGGCTGTGATGGAGGTGAGGGCGATGGGAAGAGAAACCTGTTCCCTATACCCACGGGCAGGCTCCCTGCCAAAACCCGCCACACACCGTCTTCCCTGTTCATTTTGCCTCATGGATGATTTTTAAAGCTTTTTAATTGTCCTTAATAAATTACCTACATGTGCATGATTGTTACAATAGTTTCATTAATTTTTCTCCGAGCATCTAAGCTGTTTATCACAGAAGTATTAATGGAAAAGAAAACCATGTCAGGTAGGCACTTTCTCACACACTCCAGGCTTGGGCAAATTAACACTTATGGGATTGCTTTCCCACACCACAAACAATTAGGGACGTCTTTATTTCATCCGAGCAAATCCTCTCTCAGCAAGGCTAGGAGGAGGATGCCCACCAGAGACACCTGCGGCTGTCCACTGTGGAAGCAGCACACAAATGCCTGCCTGCCTCCTGTTCAGTAACTTGTAAATGTATCTCCAGTCCTTCTGCTGAAATCTGCACTGATCATCCTCAGCGCTCACAACTTGCTCCAAACCAACTAGGGGAGACACGTCAGTGATATTTCAAATGAAGTACTTCTTGGTATCTGAGGCCTCCACTCAGAAGTAAATTGTCAGTGTCAGCGGGGCCGGGGGAGAGATAAGAGGAAGACAGTGATGACCAAAGGTGACATCCCAGAAGCCAGGTATGTGGTTTCACAGGGACAATGGCATAGAACGCAGGCACTGGGTAGTGCCATCCTCAGGAGACAGATCGTCTGGACTTCCAGTTGTTGAAGAGGGGAAAGGGGCTGCTGGGAGGGTGGCTATAACACCTGAGACCCCCAACGCCACTCCACATACTTACCATCCAACTCAGGGCTTGACGGCACAGCTGTGTCAGCTGGGCTGTACTCATGTGACAGGAGGGTCAGGACTCAGACAAAACACAGAACATTTCCTCCACAGATGGTCCCCCCTATCCAGGGACCACCATTCCAGAGAAGGGTGACTTAAAATTTAAAACTTAAGCTGGGCACAGTGGCTTGCACCTGGAAACCTGGTTACTTGGGAGGCCGAGGCAGGAGGATTTCCTAAGATCAGGAGTTCAAGACCAGCCTAGGCAAGAGACCACATAGCTACAAAAAATAAATAGATAAAACACACACACACACACCCCTAGCTGAGCATAGTGGCACGCACCTCTAGCACTAGCTACTTGGGAGGCTGTGGCAGGAGGATCACTTAAGCCCAGGAGCTGAGGCTACAACGAGCTATGATCATGTCATACATTCCAGCCTGGGTGATACATGCGACCCTATCTCTACATAAATAAATGATCATTTAAAAAGTTTTCTAAACTTGTACTGTGGCAGCTGAGATGCTTCAGCTTTGCTGTTAAGGGTGACAGTCAATCTCTTTGCAGCACATGGATTTTTGGAGCCAAGTTTTACGTAGCAACCTTGCATCAAAGCATATGTGAGTGTGGCTATCCAATAAAGCCCAAAGCTTCAAGGCCCGCCCCAGCCTGACCCCAGCGCATCTTCCCAGAAGGTTCATTTCTTGCCACACCGGATGATATGGTGCTCCTCTAACACACCGTGCCTTCCTTCTGCTGAAAAGTTCCTCCCATTTTCAGCGGTTCTATCAAACTCCCACTCATCCTTCAGAGCCCCTGCTTTTGAGCCCCAGAGTCACTGACATTCCTCCAGCATGTGAGTGCATCTCTGACAGCTTAGTAGGCACTGTAAGAACGTTCCTTGAGTTGAACAGATGCTTGGCCTTTTCTCCAACTGGTGTCCCTCAAGGCATTTGAGCACTTCTGCTGGAGGCTAAACAGCGAAAGGCCCTATTCCATGTGCTTGGCACCTCTAACATCGAGACCAAGTGGAAGAGAGCCCGCAGAGGAGGCCACTGGTGCAGGGACAGAACATCCCACTGTTTTGCTTGCAGTAGGTCTTTAGCTTTTAGCTTCTTTTTTTGAGACAGTCTCGCTCTGTCTCCCCAGCTGGAGTGCAGTGGCTCCATCTCAGCTCACTATAACCTTCGCCTCCCAGGTTCCAGCGATTCTCCTGCCTCAGCCTCCTGAGCAGCTGGGACTACAGGCACACACCACCATGCCCGACTAACTTTTGTATTTTTTTGTAGAGATGGGGTTTCACTATATTTGGCTAGGCTGGTCTGGAACTCCTGACCTAGTGATCCCCCCAACTCAGCCTCTCAAAGTGCTGGGATTACAGGCGTGAGCCACCGTGCCTGGCAGCTTTTAGCTGCTTAGGGCACTGCAAATACTTCCTTCTGACCGTCCCTGGCAGAGCCCCACGATCTGCTCCTGCCACCTCGCCAACCTCATCTCCCCTCAGTTGCTGACCGTCACTAGCTCCCCCTTCTTCCTCTGTTCCCTGCAGGCACAAAGCTCATTCCTGCCTTGGAAACTGCATGGGCTGTGCAATCTCCCTGTTCTTGGATAAGGTCACGTGCCCTAGAGATGCCTCCCTGAAGACTGTGCCTAAACCAACACCCTCACACCCCCCACCCCCCTCCCCAGCCCCTCTGCAGCCTCACACTTGGTTCTATTTCCTCTGCTCTGATCGGTATCAGCAAACAGTATGTTCCCTTATTTGTCTTCTCATTTACAGTCTGACTCCCCATTAGATTACAGACTTCATGAGAGCCAAGAGCTTGCTGTCGTATTCACCTCTGTGTCCCCCATACCCAGAACTGTGCCTGGCAGAGACCGAGTACTCCTAAACATCTGTCTCATGAATGAATGAAACTCATTCTGGCAGAAAACAAGGTTGGCTCTCCTAAGCCCCTAGAATAGAGTTCCATATTCTGAAAACTGGCCGGGTTCTGCTGAAGGCAGCCCAGGAAGCACATAGGAATGGTGCACACTTTGGAATTAGGGGAGGTACCTCCAGGGAGCACTAGTAAGTAATCGGTATGAATTCACAAAAACTAGTTGCATGTTAATATATGCGGTCTCCTCCTTAAACAGTTTATAAACACTATAATTTTCTTCACTAAAACACTGTCTAATAGAACCAAGTCCCCTAATTACAGACGTTTGTATGCATTATTATCTTTATACAATTAAACCTACTAAAGAGAATTAATGATTAAATGTACCCCCCCACCACCCTGTCACTAACCCATCCCTCCCCTAACCGCCAAAAAAACAAACAACACAACAAAAAAACCCAAAGGTGCTGAGGATGCCACGTTGAGCTGTAGACAGACCAAAGTCCCAGGAAACTGAAATTCAGGCTGACACAGAACTTTGTCGCTACAGGAGGTAAAGTCAACTTTCAACTTCAAACCCCAGCATCTGACAGCTCAGCATCTGACTTCAATGTCACATAAAAGGCTTGTGTGTATTGTACAAAATGTCTCATTTCAGGAGCAAACACCTTCCCTCGTACAATTCATCTCCAGACACAAACACGTGGCTTGGTGACCGAAGGAGGCTTTTCTGGGATCATCTCCTAAAAATTTCACAAACGCATTCCTGGCTCGGGGGTATTTACCAGGAAGTCTGCGGCGACTCCTCTGGAGCCATGCAGGTTTAACTGATAAGTCCCTCTCTGGGACACTGGCAGTGCGTCCTGGGGAAAGCATCCATTGTGGAATTTCTGTGAAAAACGTCCAGATATCAGCTACTCTTTCTACGCTAATGCTCCACTTTTTAAAAATTCAGCATCGTGAGGAGAAAAGGGGAACCATGGTCTGTGAATGCCGGGATGGGTCCTCCTGTTTCAAGTGATGAGAGGGCCTTCAGCCCAAAGCCATGTTATCTAAACCCCTGAAAAGCTGGTGGCTGCAAAGGAGAGCAGGCAGAGAGGCTTCATTATAGCCGCAGAGGGGACCCACCCCTGCAAGGCTTTCCTATCCCTCTGGATGTGCCTTGAAAGGTCCCTTTTCCTACCTCGGCCACCAGGTCTTGGGCAACCAGAATGGTCACTTCTGCCCCTCCAGGGACAATGTTCCCTGGCAACAAAACAGGATAACCTAGTGGAAAGATCTGGGCCATCTCATGGGCCCACAGGAATGGCTCTGGGCAAAGTGCACTTCTCCGAGCTGTGTTCTTGCCTGTAAACTAGAGTAATCTGCCTCCTAAGGCTGCTGCTGGTGCACTGTAGATGCTCTGTGAGGAGTGGCTGCGATCATCAGACAAAGGATGCCTAGCCACGTGCAGGAATTCTGCTGGGTCACTCAGGCCTTGGTAATCTCAGCCCCCAAAGGCTTCTTGAGTCCTTTCTAAAACGGGGTTTGGGGTGAGGGGAATGGGGCAGAAGTCAGCAAGCACTTAGGCTCTCCTGTTTCTTTTCTTGTCTTCTGCCCTGGCTCTGCCCCCGTCCACCCCCGACCAGAGATGACTGGATGTCAGCTGCGATTCCTGAGAATCTGTTAGGGAATCTGGGACACACACACCACTGGACTGATGGAAGAGGGAGGCATCAGCCCAGTTTTTGGCAAGGAAGAATGCAAAGTGGCATCTGCTGAGGTTTACTATCCTCCTGCTGGGCACGTTCCCCTGGGCACCCACCCAGTCCTCATAAGCCTCTAAGGTAGGGACAGTGCAGATCCCCTTTTGCCTCTGGGGGAACTGAGGTACAGAGAGATGAAAAGCTTTGCCCCAGGACACAGCTAGTGAGCGACAGAGTCCAGACCGACCCTCCAACAAGCCTGCCTCCCAAAGGCAGAGCAGCCACATTCAGAGGGCAGGGAGAAGACGGGGTTTTATGCACCAGCTCAGCCCCTCACTTGCTCTTGGACCCGAGAGACCCTCCCAGGCACCCAGTGCTCCCCTCTGCAGAATGGACTTGGCTCTTCCAACCGTGTTCTCTGGATCCGTGAGTCACCAAGGTCTAGGGCTTTCCCACTCAAGCAGCCTCTCTGCCCCTTTTCCGGGCCTTTCTTCAGTGGTTGGGGTATAGACTGGGCGGCCAGGGAGAGGCAGTTCCTGCTGGTGCCACGTGTGCCCGGCACAGCTGCCAGGAAGTCCTATTAGTCAGCACCAACAGCTGCTGCCACAAACACGCGGCGCCAACGGAGAAGACGCGCCTAAGACTCTGCTGAACCTTGGGGGTAGTGGAGAGTGAGGAGTGTCAAGGAAAAGCAGCAGTCCAGACCTTCCAGAGAGCTCCACGTGGGCCCTCCCCTTACCCAAGGCTGAAGCCACAAAGTCACCTGAAGCCAAAAGGCCCCACTCAGCCCCAGCCATTGGCTTGGCTGGATTTTGTTGTCCTAAGTGGGTCCTCAGCTGCAGACAGGCACAGACATCAGCCAGGTAGACAGACAGGCCACAAAAGGTAGATGTCCCCAGAGCCCCGGAGCCCCCACCATCGGGTTCTCTGTTCCCCCAGACCAGGGAAGGTGCTG
The DNA here is from genome assembly GCF_001604975.1 of Cebus imitator. Classification (NCBI taxonomy): domain Eukaryota; kingdom Metazoa; phylum Chordata; class Mammalia; order Primates; family Cebidae; genus Cebus; species Cebus imitator. The sequence goes on along the minus strand of NW_016107430.1, from coordinate 4,601,262 downwards.
GCAGGTGGGAAGCAACCCCTAACCCCTTAGAGGTGGGTTTGTAAGTATAAGGTCTCCCCGATTACTGCCTTTCTTCACCCCTTCAAACTTTAATGAGGGTGATTTTTGTAAGCATTCTTAGGCTCTACTGTTTCAAGGAGCATTAAATTTCCAGCACTGTCTGCCAGAGATATCCCAGGCCCCCAGCGAGCCGGCAGAAGAGGCCATTCTACGCACCTGTCAGGAAGCAAGCAAGGGGAAGATGGCCCCAGGCCAGCGCTGCCTTCCCCGCTCCCATCCCTCTGTTCTCTGGGCCTTCCAGGGTCTTGTCAGCATCCCCTCTCGATTTTCATCCAGTCTCAACTTGGGCAACAGAACCTGGGGTGTTGGGTTGTTTCCCATAAGAAGAAACACACAGAGGAGATGCCAGTGGAGAACAAAACACGCGTTTCTTCTGGCAGAAGGGGAGGGGAGACAGCTAACTGCTGGTCAGGCTGTACAAAACCCTATAGAATCCAACAAACCTCGTGCTGTTTAAGAAAAATAAATGCCCAAACAAAAATCTCTCCAAGTTCTGAATCTTACAGCAACTCCCCTTTATGAAAGTGAGGCTGTTCATGCTTGAAAACCAAGAAAACACATGTCTCTAGAAGGTTTATAAAAATCAGCTGTGTTGATGTACAGGACCGTGAGCCGACACAGAGGCCAGGTTTTTTTTGTTTGTTTTTAGACAGAGTCTCGCTCTTGTCGTCCAGGCTGGAGTGCAGTGCTGCAGTCTCGGCTCACTGCAACCTCCGGCTCCCAGGTTCAAGCGATTCTCCTGCCTCAGCCTCCCAAGTAGCTGGGATTACAGGTGCCTGCCACCATGCCTGGCTAATTTTTGTATTTTTAGTAGAGATAGGGTTTCACCATGTTGGTCAGGCTGGTCTCAAACTCCTGACCTCATGATCCCCCCATCTTGGCCTCCCAAAGTGCTGGGATTACAGGCGTGAGCCCCTGCACCCAGCAATGGAGGCCAGTTTAAATGTAGAGCCAGCAAGCGAGGGCTCAGGGTGAAGGGAAGAACACCTTCTTGGGATCCCTTCACCCTTCTGTCCTCCCCATGAAGCTACGATTAGGAAATAAATAGTGAAACAATAATGAAAGAAACCCCTGCAGGTATATCGTCATGCCTAAAACAGACGACTATAAAAACAGTGACTCCTATTGCTACACACCTACTGTGTGCCAGGCGACATGCTTAAGTACTTCCCATACGGCAATTAGTCTACCTAAAGACCCTTATGAGGCTGAAATTACATGCGTAAGTTTAAATAACGACAAAAAGGAAGAAAGAAGGAGCAGAATCAGGCCGGGAGAAAAGGAAAAGGAAGCGACCCTGATTAGAGATGCCCTCTGCGCTGGAGCTGGCAGAGGGACTTTGTCTTATAGGGTCCTCTTTTCCTAAAACAAAGTCTCCAAGAAGTTCACAGATTTACAACATGATTGAGTCCTGAGGCTGAGATTCAAACCCAGTTCCAACTGAGTGCAGAGGTCTGTCTATATGCCGACGGTACTTTCATACTTCTCAAAAAAGAATCTACCTCCCTGCAGTGAAAACCAGCCAGTCCAGCTGGTGGCAGGGTGGTGAAGTGACAGAGCAGGCAGTGTGTCGGGCGTGGGGACACCTCCCAAGGGATTTGGGAGAGGCAAGCTCGGTCAGGCTTCATACAAGCTACTCAAGAGCCTCAGGATAGCAATTTAGCACCAAATGCATTAAAAGGAGTCAGCCCTGGGCCTTGGAGGGAGTGGAACCCCTCCCTCTCCTTGGTCAGCCATCTTGTCCTCATGAGTCACCAGGCCCAGGCAAGGGTGTGGGTGGTTCTGCAAACCCGTCCCCGTCAATGGAAACAGAATACAAAGACTTCATCCTCACATTAGTGGGTTACCAGCGTCATTGCCTCCTACAAAGCGCTGCCTGAAAACATCAGTCTCCAGCACGACCAGGTCCCTGCAGCCCAGGGAGAGCGGCAGGGGGCAGTGTTGCCAGGAGGGAGGCGGCCAGAGCCACAGCTCCCACCCAGGCTGGCCCCTGACCCGAGGCCTCCTCTGAACCCCAGGGAACCCCTCTGGGCTTCTTTCCTCAGCAGTAAAAAGAGATCATCCAGGTCTACTCCCTCAAACGTTTCTGCAGCTTGAAATACCAGAAACACCAAGACTCCAGACATAAATGTGGGTAGCTATGGCCTCTTGGGGGTCCAGGGGACCAGGGCAAAGTCTGCTTCCCCACCTCCTCAGTCCTCACCCTGGATGCCAGGAAATCATGCCTACACCCATGCACAGGGGCACATAAATGAACAAACCCACGCTCAGACCCAGTACACAGAGCGTGTGAGCCGCACAGACTGCCATTCATTCAAGTCCCGTGGCAGCCTGCCAAATTATAAATAGCCCAGCTCGTTTTTAAGATGACCAGAGATTCAGCAAAGTCCTCTGGCCTTCAGCAGTGTTTGAGCCTCCTCTTAACCTCTTTTAGCTAGATGCTCGACAAGGAATCCAGCCTGATCCAGCCATGCTAGCTGACCATAAGAGTGCACGCACGCACGCACGCACGCACACACACACACACGGATAACAAACCCCAGGAAAGATTGTCTGATAAACGGCATCTGACTGATGCTAAGCCCACAGATATGGGGTCCAAAGGGGTCTCCAAGTCACAAGAATGACAAACACAAAGCTATTTCAAAGGGAACGAGAGGCACAGCTTCCTGTGCCCCAGCAAGCGCTGAGCAGCCGGACCCAGCTGGCCACCCAGCTTATTTCTCAGACTTCTATTAGAGCACGGGGCACCCATCACTACCTCTCCAGCTCACAGTTGAGAATGAGCCCTGCCTCCCCACCCTTTCAAGAACAGTTCAAACTGCCTTGCATGGCTTCTAGGTCAAAACACCACAAGTGACTGGTGGTTTGAAATAACGAGCTAACTCTGGAGAGGCCAAGCAGTGGAGACAGATCACATACCTTTACCCTAAGCTATAATCAGAGAGATACCATTGGTATTGAATCTTAGCCAGAACAGACCCCAATCCCAGCCCACCCCAAGCATCACAGGCACAAGTTTAGAGTGAGGTTCTCATTACCTCCAAATTCTCTTCATTGTTTTAATTTCCCCCTCTGGCCTTCAAACGCTAGTCCAAGACTTCAGGCCATTCACTAGGAATCCTGGAAATGTATTCACTGATCAGATTCTTAGGAAACAGCCTTTGCCTATGCTGTGAGCTCCTTCTCTACTGAAAATACAAAAATTAGCTGGGCGTGGTGGCACATGCCTGTAATCCCAGCTGCTCAGGAGGCTGAGGTAGGAGAATCACTTGAACCCGGGAGGTGGAGGTTGCAGTGAACTGAGATCACGCCACTGGACTCCAGCCTGAGCAACAGAGTAAGACTCCAGCTCAAAAAAAAAAAAAAGACAAAGCCCATCTCCCCAGTGCCTGACACAGGACCTGTAATGCCACCCTCCATCCAATGAATGAAGGTCACCTCCAGGGAGGTCCCTGTGGGATGCTGATGAAGGCTTGGGTTGACCCAACTCTCTCCCTGCAAATATCCAATCTCTACCATCAGCCATGGAGGTGCTTTCTGCAGAGTCCTCCTTGTCCTCTAATTCAGGTGAGGCCATAGTTTGACTAGGACATGCCACAACCAGGTTGACTGCAAATCCTCATCCAGACCTACAAATACCTCTCAGCCTCCAACTTGTAGAATCCCATGAATCACACAGGCTTGATCTGGGCAATCAAAAACTGCCAGAAGCAGAGGCTTCCCCGGCATCAACCAGAGGGATGGAGAACTGTGCCTTAAATCAGGCCCCGGGAAATGGACACCTAATGAAAGTGTCCTTTACTGCAACAAATCCCGAGCAATTCAACTCAACAGACAGACAGACAAAATTCCTAGGCCAGGCGCGGTGGCTCACGCCTGTAATCCTAGCAGTTTGGGAGGCCAAGGGGGACAGATCACCAGAGGTCAGGAGTTTGAGACTAACCTGGCCAATATGATGAAACCCCATTTCTACTAAAAATGGAAAAAAAAAAAAAAATAGCCGGGCATGGTGGCAGGTGCCTGTAATCCCAGCTACTTGGGAGGCTGAGGCAGAAGACTCGCTCAAACCCAGGAGACGGAGGTTGCAGTCAGCCGAAACCAAGCCATTGCACTCCAGCCTAGGCAACAAGAGTGAAGCTCCATCTCACAAAAACAAAAACAAAAATTCCTATGGGAGAGCAGCAACCCTCAGGCCCCAGGATCCAGTCCGACTGGGATTGCCATGTTATCTGCTCTGGTCCTCCAACTAAGCCCCTCATCTTGACCCACTTTCATTTTTCCCCTCCTGAAATACTACATTTAAAAAAAAATCTTGAGAGGGAGTGTTTTATTTTCTTAACTGAACTGTGGCTTTCAAAACAGGCCTGACCTTCCTGCTCACCACCCCTCCTTGTCACAGAGCAACAGAAATTAAATTGATTTTCCCTATCAGTGCTCTGCATCTCAGCGATCACGCCCGGCCTCCAGAAAGTCCGCTTTCTGCTCCATCTCCCCAACAGAAGCCCTGTTGCTAAATCCAACCCAACTGGCTCAGAAAGGAGGGGATGGAGGAAGAAGGGGTAACCGAAGGGCACAGGTAACAATTTATGGCCCCCTTGTCACTGTGGTCTTATCTCTGCGGCCAGCCCCTTCTGAGAAATGGTACCCGTTACTGAACTCCCCCCCGCTGGGGGAAGGCTATTTCCCGGGGCCTGACTGTTTGAGACAGGTGGCTCAGCCAGGGAGAGGAAAGCTTGCTGTGGGGACCCCATCCTGCCTTCACCAGACCCTATTCTTCTGGGCATGTGCCCAGCCAGGCACCCCTGCTCGGGCTAAACCACCTGGCCCACCCCACCCACCTCTACTGGTACATTGTCTCCCAGGAGCAGAAGCCAAGACAGCAGTGAGGCAGAGGCTGCAGCAAAGACAGGAAGGCCAAACATGCTCAGAGGGGGCCCTCCATAGCCACCCAACCCAAATAAGGCCCCCTTCTCTCTCACAGGACACACTGCTTTCTTTTCACAGCACCTATGGCTCTTTGTAATCATGTGGGTGCACATGCACGTCTTTCCGTGTGCATGTCTAATGCTGGTCTGTCGCACCAGATTAGGCCCCATGAGGGTGAGACCACTGTTGCCTTCTTCTCCATGGAATAAGCACTTAATATTTATTGAATAAGTAAAAAAAGATGCACTCTACTACAGGCTGCTAGAAACTGGATACTAACTTATTTTGGGTAAGGCCTCTTTGGGAATTGTTTGGTCCACACAGAATGAAGGGAATAGAATACATGGACCTATAGGTTTTCTTTTTGCCTTTTCTCATCCTTCTTATTTTTGTCTTGGTAACAAGCCACCAGAAATGCATCCCTGTCCCACAAGGAAAAGGGAGCCAAGGACAAAAGTTTGAAGAAAAGTTCATCGCAGTGCACACTGGAATTCTACCTGGTGACCCGCGGAAAACGTTCTTTCCCTTCTCTCCCGGGCCCCTCCGGGCATGTCCCCCATAATTCAATCCCCAATCCATCCCTTGCCAACCATCATCCCCAGGAATGACAGTCCCACTGTCAAGTCCCTCCTTCAGTGGGAATTTGAGCTCTAACCTGACCTGACCCAAGTTTCATTACTGGTATCCAAGAGGTTAGGCTCGTTGAGTCGTCTTTCCGATGACCTGGGAGCAAAAGCCAAGAGACCTCAATTTCATTATTTCTACTTCACTTTGTTCCAAAGGGATTGGGCGTATCTTACAAAAATAGCTACAACATGATAAAAATAGACAAGTGAGTTAGGATGGGTAATAAATCCAAAAGTAAGGTTAACTGCACAAAAATATGCATCACGATTGATAAAGGCAATCCCAAGAAATGAGACACCAAAGTCTTCTTTCCGAAATTCCCTCCTCGTCGGGAAGATGGAAAATATGTCTGTTGATATTCAACAGACACCTGACCTGCCATCCAAGCCTCAGCTCAACCCTGGAGATTCACCAACAATGCTCACACCAGGCTCCAGGCTGTAAGTGTCTCTGATGTCCTTGAATCCAATGTCAAATACTGCTCAGCTGGGGAGAGGTGAGTTGCTGGAGTCAACCCAGGAGAAGGGACAGGAAGGGTGGGGGAAATATTTTCTCTAAAACCCAAGTACTGTCAGTATGCATCTCTGCTTGCAAAATAACCCTGTCTGACCTTGGGCAGAACTAGATGCTCTCCTAGGTCCCTCCAATTCTAAAACTTTTATGATATTATGATTCACCGCTGTCATATTCAGGGGAGATGCTGGATCTTTACTGGAATGCCCACGGCAGGCAGCATCTTTCACTTCCACTCAACTCTCCCATTCTGCCCGCTCTCACCCCCCTGCCTCCTTGGTCAGCATGGGCTGCCCAGACCCAGGGGCTCCTCTGCCCCAGTCTCTTGTATCTCTCAACTTCCATTTCCCATGCCTTCTAATACTCATCTGAGCAGACCAAGGCCCACGCTGGATCTCTCTCCCTACATCCACGCAGCTGAGCATCGGTTTTCTTTAGTCCATACCTTTTGGAGAACCCAATAGCCAGAGCACAAGTACAGCAGGTTTTCCCACACATCTGTGAACACACATTCCTCCTTCCATAATCTGTTCCCAGTCCCAGTCTATTCTCAATAGAAAATATTTACTGAGTGTATGTTCTGTGCCACAGGCTCTACTAAGCCCCTTTTGTGAATTTCCCCATTTAACCCTCACTGCTCCCGTGTAGTTACTTCACTATTCTTCCCATCTTACAGATCAGCATATTGAGAGACTCAGTGAGGTCAAGCCACTTGCCCAAGGCCATGCCTGGATTCAATCCCAGGTTTATCTCATTCCAAAGCTCTGAACCACTGTGCCACATAGAGATGCCCACTTCCACAATCCATTAGGAACCTTCCTGATTTTAATTGTTTCATCACTCAGTTATAGATTTTTCAGGCATGCATTCATTCCAAGAGCTAACCCTCACCTCTAGCATGTAAGTTGTGGGTGTCATGGTCCAGCTGACCTGGGCTCTGACCCTTACTCAAGGCCCCACAACCTCTCAGAGCTTCCGTTTCCCATGTGTACAGCAGAGCTAATCCCGCAAGTCCCCTAAAGTCATATGAGTGTGGGAGTTCCTAGATGGATAAATTTTTCCAGGAGGGATGGACTTATGCCCTACCCCTCTGACAATTCCACACAAAACATGAATCCATCACCAGTCCCATTGGAAGAGCGATGAATCCATCCCCAAGGACCCAGGGGCATTCCAAAGGAGACTTCCATGAGACAGCATAGCCCTGAGGCCTTCCCTGGCTGGAAAGATCTCTTTAATGTGCAGAAACGATTTTCTAATTAAGTGGTGAGCATGCTGTATTGACTTTAAGTGCACGAGAAGCTCAGGGGAGGAAGGCAGTGGATTAGAGGTGTACGACAGAAGAACTGAGCTGGGCATCAAAGCCAGATCACCTTTGGTGCTCCCAGCTCCCCACTATCCAGTCTCTACAGAACAATCTGAATGACCTTTAAAAACACTGATCTTGTCACTTGTTTGCTTAAAACCTTCCAAAGGCTTTCCAGAGCACTTGGAACAAAATTCAAACTTCTTCCACTTGGTTCACAGGGCTCTGCGTGGCCCATCTGCCTCTCCCCCACACACCAGGTGCCATCATGCCTGTCTTCCTTCTGGGCCTTGGACGACCAAATTCTGTCCCATCACAAGGCCTTTGCACTGCCTGCCGCCTCTGTGGGAATGACTGTCTCCCACACCTGCACACAGCTGGCCTCTTCTTTCATCCAGGGCTTAGCTTCAAAATCAGCTTCTGAGAGAGCCTTGCCTTACCACCCCCATCAAAAGTAGCCCCAAGTTGCAACCCAAGGGAAGATAAATAAAAATAATAAAAAAGTAAAGAGCCCCAAGCACTCTCTCTTACATCAGCTGAAATTTTCTTCATAGCAAAGAGAACTCTCTGATGTGCTTGTTATTTGCTTGCCATCTGAGTGTCTTCCCCGCAACCCTCCACCGAAATGTAGGTTCCATGAAAGTGAGAGCCTTGTCCATCTTACCTCCTCCGGCGCCTAACACAGCACCTGACATGTTGAAGACACTCAGTCAAAATGTGTTGGCCTTATGTTCACTGCAGCACTGTTCACAATAGCCAAGCCATGGCAACGACTTAAGTGCCCATCAATGGGTAAATGGAGAAAGAAAACGAGGCAGACAGTTGAGAGAGAGAGAGAATGAGAATGGAATGCTACTCACCCTTAAAAAATTAATATTTGAAACAACATGGATGACCTAGAGGACAATAGGCTAAGTGAAATAAGCCAGGCAAAGAAAAACAAATATTACATGATCTCACTTATATGTGGAATCTAAAAAGTCTAACTCATAGAAGCAGAGAGTATTAATAGAATGGGGTTACCAGAGGATGGGGGTGCCTGGGGAAGGAGGGAGATGATGGTCAAAGGGTTTGCTGGTCAGAGGGAGATGGTGGACAAAATCTCAGACATGAGGAGTAAGTTCCAGTGATCTACAGAACAGCATGGTGTCTATAGTTAATAATAAGGTAATGTGTATTTCAAAATTGTTAAAATGGGCTAGGTGCGGTGGCTCATGCCAGAAATCCTAGCACTTTGGGAGGCCGACGCAGGCGGATTTCTTGAGCTCAGGAGTTCAAGACCAGCGTGGGCAACTTGGTGAAACCCCATCTCTACTAAAATACAAAAAAATTAGCTGGGCGTGGTGGCAGGCGCCTGCAGTCCCAGCTACTCGGGAGGTGGGGCAGGGGAATTGCGTGAACCCAGGAGGCAGAGGTTGCAGTGAGCCGAGATCATGCCACTGCACTCCAGCATGGACGACAGAGCAAGACTCCATCTTCAAAAGGAAAAGAAAGAAATCATTAAAATGTTCTTACCACAAAGAAATAAGTATGTGAAGTGACGGATGTATTAATTCGCCTGCTTTAATCACTCCACGACGTATACACGTATCAAAGCAAACATCACATTGTACCCCATAAATATAAGCCATTACTATTCATCAATTTAAAATAACATTTAAAAAAAATTAAACATCACATTGTACTCCCCCACCAAAAATTAATTTTAAATTTAAAATATTCATATCATACAAAAAAAAAATTGGTTAGGAGCAGAGAAGGAGGGGACCTCAGGAACACGCCACAGTAAAGCAGAGGACCAGTGGTGCACACGCGCAGCGTCGGAGGAAGGGGCGAGTCTCTGGGGCTGATCGACTGAAGACAGTGGCAATCACCCGTTATGACAGCGAGAGTCCACATTCAGGACGTCTGGGAGGCCAGGCAGGGGTGGCAGCTGTGGACAGTGAGAACATCCCTGCACTCAGAATTCCTGGCTTCAAAACATAGCTTCCCCATTGTCTTGGTTTCCTAAGGCTGCTGTAACAAAGCTCTGCAACCAGGTGGCTTAAAACACCAGGAATTTAAGTCTCACAGTTCCAGAGGCTGGAAGTCTGAAGTCAAGATGTCACAGGGCCAGTTCCTTCCGAAGGCTCTGGGGAGAGCCTGTATCATGCCTTGCTCCTGCCTTCTGGGGACTCCCAGCAACCCTTGGTGTTCCACGGCTTGTGGATGCATCACCCTAATCCCTGTCACCATGTTCACAGGGTCTTCTCCCCATGTGTGTCCTGGGTTTGACTTTAGATCTTCTTATAAGGATACTAGTCATTGCATTAGCACCCTTCCCCCAACAGCACGACCTCATGTTATCTAAGTAAATCTGCAAAGACCCTATTTACAAATAAGGTCACATCCTGAGGTTCCAGGTGAACATGAATTCGGGGGAGAACGCCACTCAACACAGTACAACCAACAATTCAGCGTGCCACCTTAGAGACGCCACCTGCGGTGTCTGAGCCTCCCTTTCCGAGGTGTTCTCAAATCCTTTCCCTAAAGGGAGGTGGCAGCACCGATCATGGTGCCTGTCACTCTGGAAGGGCCATGGATGTGAACTGATTTGAGAGGACTGGAGATTCACTGTGGCAGGAAGTAGAGCCATTGCAAGTTGGGAGCAGAAGATCGTCCACTGAAAACAGGATTTCAGGAAGATGCATCTGGTAGCAAAGGGCAACACAGATCAGGGCAGGAGGGAATGTGACAGGGACTCATATCAGGAAGCAGAAGGGGTTCAGTCTTGCTTGCGATAGGGACAGCAGGCAGAAGAGAGGAGGAGTGAACACAGGAATTGCTTAGCAGATAAGCATCAGTCTCAACTAATGAGTCAGGAAGAGCTGTCAGAAACACCATTCTTCTCCCAGACAGGGACTCAGGGCAGGAGACCAGACTGAAGTCAGTGAGGTCAGTGTGAGGAGGGTGAAGGTGAGATGCGCCTGGAACGTTCAAATGGAAATACCCAGCAGAAAGGGAGTGGGGTGCCAGGCAGGGAGAGGCCTGGGCTGCTGGGAGAAACCAGGAGGAGAGGCAGAGTGGCCGAGGCCATGAGCATAAACATCTTTAGGGAAGACACCAACGGGCTGGTGAGCATTTCATCCCAAGGACAGGCTGCCTGATTCCAGAGAGGGCAGCCCTTCAAACCCCCAAATATGCCTGTGTCCACCTAAAAACCCCATCCCAATGCTGGGAACCACTAGATAAATGCACACCGCAGAAACCTGAGAATGGCTCCGAGCCCTGGAATAGAGCCTCCTCTGTAAGGAGGCGGTGGGGCAAGGCATGGAAAGAGGGATGCCAGCTCCAGTCTCTCCCAGGCCACTGACCTTGAGCAAGTCTCCTGGTTTCTATGGGCCTCACACACCCTCCACGTCACACACCAGGAAACTCAGATCCCTTCCAAAGCTGAAATTCCGTGATTCTCATCGACTAGAGCCACACTAAGTGCCTGGTAATTCAATAATTCAATTAAGAAAGCTCGATTTTTTTCAAGCTTAATATTTAATGGAAGGGTTATGAAGTGCGACACAACTCGGTGTGATTAATAGTTACAATTAAAGGCTGAATGTGTTGAGGGGAGAGAGGCACAGATTAGTGGGAACACATTTGTGCTGCAAAGGGACCCAGCAAGTTGTACCTACAGACAGGGGGATGCCTTATTTTCATATTCCACACCACTGCCAAGCGCCCGGCTGAGTCTGCACTGCAAGGGGGTGTTCTGTCTGCAGAACTATCTGGCTGACTAGCCCCAGTGCAGGTGGACACGACTGGGGGCAGAGAGTGAAACGGGGTCCCTCCCAACCTCCCCAACAAATCAGAGCTTGTTTGCTACAAAGCTGGAACAAGGTCCACCCTGATTCAAGTCTTCCAGAAGGCAAACAGGTAAGAGGAGGAATGCAATCTGCCAGACAGGAAGACGCAATGGCTGAGCTTGGACAAACAGCTCCAGGGGTGGCAGGAAGTTGTTTGGACATCTGTCTTCTCATGTCAGAGAGATCCTCATTCCAAGACCACAGGTGCCTCTGGCCTCCAGTAACCCACATGCAGGTTATATAAAAGACATGCCACACTGACCACACGACAGAACAACTAGGCTTGGGACCCCCCAAACCTGCCACCTGTCCCCATGGCTGCCTCTACCTGTAAATTCAAAGGAAAGCATGGACACTCACAATGCAAGCACACAAAGAGCTCATTTCACCTGTGACCCATTTAGCATCTAAGGGGGCTCCACGGCTGTGCTGCCAGTTCAGCCCCAAGGAGCTGGTCCCACCCACATCCTACATGGTGGCCACTCTGAACCCAGGGCTCTGATTTCTGTGCTCAGGAGGAGCCTGACTCTGAGCACCAGGGGAGAAGAGAGCGCCGATGCCTGGAGTGTAGCCTGTCTGGGCTCCCACCTGTGAGTCTGTGCCAGTTATGGAAACACTGGGCCTGGAGGGATCGATTCCTCAGGACAGAAGGTTCACAATGAATGGGCAGGAGACACCATCTGACACTGAAAGGGTTTCAGCAACTGGGGGCATTTCACTCAACTGTGGAATAAAAAGCATGGTCCTCAGCTAAAGACTTTACAGCCAGAGAGAGAGCAAATGGAGTTTGTCTGTTTATAACTCTTGGAGGAGTCTTCTCCATGCTCCTAGAGTCACAACCAGTGCCAAATTCAGCAAGCAGAGGTGGGCAGGGCAGCCAATGTAGATTCTATAAACAAGGAAAACCTCTTCATCTTCATGGCCAGAGGACCCTCTATGCTCTGATTCCTCCACCCAACTACCACCACAGGCTTGCCGCCTCCCACCACCTCTGCCAACCTGGCCCACCGCTTGGATAAGGGGGCAAGCTAAGTCTACACACTCAGGGCCGCCAGCACATGGGCCAGGGAAAAGTGGGTGCTCAGAGATCTTTAGCCTTGAGAAGACAGACAGATGGAATCTACTGAGTGCAGCCCCGGAGTCTCTTACATGGGAAAGTGAGAGGTGAAGAACAAGAACAAGAAAAACAAATACGATGAAAATAAGGCCATTACCTTAGAGGCATGCGTATTAACGAGGACTTCTGAGTGAATCAAGGAACAAATGGACAGCTGTCCTTCAGGACCAGCACTTCCTGAGCCCCAAGGTGCCACACCAGGAGTGGGGCGGGGGGTACAAGAAGAACTTGCCATTCCTGCCCTCAAGGAACTTGCCCCAGGGGCAGTATGGACACTCATTTCCAACATCAGACAACCACGTGAGAAGAGAAAGAAGGAGGGCTTAGATTTGGCTGAAAAAAAAAAAAGTTTAAAAGCAATACTAATTAATTACAATCACTGATGTGAACTGTTTGCCATTCATGCCCAATTACTGTGCAGCAAAAGGATGGTGTTTATCATCAAAAGCGCATCACTTCACTTTGAGGTGAGTCTCTTTGGTGGCTACAGAACTTCTGATGAATGTGCACTGCACGCTAGTATTCATGGTCATATGCTAACAATCTCAAGACATTGGAGGAAGTCCCATCCTTGTAAATACGAAGGCACATATGATTTAAATAAACATGGGATTGAACATTCACTGTGTGTGAGGTCCTCGGCTAGGGACTTCCATGCATCTGTCTCCCTTAAGACACCCAATCCTATAAAATACTTTCTAAGATATCACCATTTCATAGACGGATTTGCCCAAGGTCACACAGTCGGGAAATGACGAAGCCAGGAACGGCAGCCAGGCCTGCCTGCCTGCCCCCAGTGTCCACGTTCATCACCAGTGTGACAACCGCAGAGCGAATGCACACAAAGTGTGGAAGGACACGCACCAAAATGCTGCCTCTCCAGGATGAGACCAGGCATTCTTCCTTCTGCTTAGCTATTTTAAATGTTTTTTTTTTTTTTTTAATTCTCTAATCAATGTGAAAGACTGAGGGTCCGGTTTTTCGATGGTTCATTTGTTACAGACTAGAGCTCCACTAGCTATGACTCCCCGCAACCAGGAAGCCTAATCAAGGGTGGGGAGGTGGGAGTCCAGCCACACAGCGCGGGAGAAACTCTTCCTGGTCATCCAGACCAACCGTCACTATGCTGCAAACGTCCTTGCTCTCTGGTCCCTAACAGATGGCCCTCACTTCATCACAGCCTCCCCGATGCTGGATGAGTAGAAAGCTCCAAAAACATCCAGGCAGGAAGGACAGTGGCAGCAGGAGTCACTGGATGATCGTCACAAACGTCGCCCTACCAAAACGGTTTGCCCAGTGTCTGACAGCACACCATCGGCCTCTCCTCTTCTCACTGGGAGAGCAAAACTACTGAAGATGATCTTTTAGACACACATAAAAACCCAAAGTTTCCCAAACTGGGGCCAGCCTTTTCTCCCTAAGGCACTTTAGAGCAATGCTGCATATTTGGTGGCTGTGTGAGATCAGCGTGAAAGGCAGGGTTAGGTCGGCATACCCCAGGTGCCATCTAGAAGGCCCTACCCACGTGAAGTTAGATCCATAGGGGTCTGCCCTGGTTAGACCGAGGACATGCAGACCCAGGAAGGACCACTCGATCTACATGTTATGAAGAGCCAGATATGCGGGGAAAGGTCTTGATGACCCTAAGGATAAGGACTATGTCAAATGCACTACATTTAAGCGTGGGGATCTCTTCTTCCAGACACTCTGGAGCCGCAATGCCTAGCCCTGTACCTGGCCCACAGAATGCATCACAAATGTATACTGATCATAAATGTTTGCTGGATGGTAAATACTATTAGGAGAGCAGAGGGCATTCAAATCACAGAGCAAAAAGAACTGGCCGTGTTTACCTTGAAAAACAGATAGCACAGTGAGGGTGGGAGGTAAGCGAGACCTCATATTTGCAGTCACACAATTCAGCTTCATGGTAAAGTAGACAAAACAGGATATTTGAAATTAGAAGACCTTGGTTTGAGAGCCAGCTTTCTGCTACTCAGCTAACTTTGTGTGCCTCTACAAGGATTACCCTCATTCTAAATATGAAAACAGGTATTGTTTCACAATTGCAGCTGCACATTAGGACTTTTTAAAAAGATGCCCAGCCAGAAGCAGTGGCACACGCCTGTAATCCTGGGTTCTTAGGAGGTTGAGGTGGGAGGATCCCTTGGGCCCAGGAGTTTGAGGCCGCAGTGAGCCATGATCAGGCCACTACCCTCCAGCCTGGGTCCAGCCTGGGCAACAGAACAAGACCACATCTCTTTAAAAAAATAAAATAAAGGCCAGGTGTGGTGGTTCATGCCTGTAATCCCAACACTCTGGGAGGCTGAGGTGGGAAGATCACTTGAGCCCTGAGACGGGAGCTTGGGTAAGCCATGATCGCGCCACTGCACATGAGCCTGGGTGACAGAGTGAGACCCTGTCTCAAACAAAGATGTTCAGATTTTACCACAGTCCTACCATCTGATCTCAAAAGATGGGTCCATGAATTGGTATTTTTAAAAAGCTCTTAAATTACAATTACAGCCAAATTTGAGAACCACTAACATGTGTATCAAAGCACTGGTATATTTTTATATGTCTATATAGCTAATCTATATAATACATAGTAATATTTATGTAAATATATATTAAAGAATTATTCAAAATATGTGGGAAAGAAAAATAGTTGTCTTACTGCAGGGCTTACAAAGCCAAAATAAGGAACAGGGAAGCAGATTTTTACACCTGAAATGTTCTTCCTTAAACCATTAAAAGCCGATCAAAAATGAAAGACTAAAAGAGATTCCTAACAAATCAAATTTGTCAGGAATATTGCAGATGAGATTCCCATAAGGACTGGATGGAGAGGTTGGATTAAATAACTTTGTAATTCAATGTATTAATAATTAATGACCGGGTAACATTTATTAACCTGCATATGTAAAGTGTGTCTGGCAGTTTACATATGTGGCCTCACTTCAGCCTTAGAACCACATGATGAGGAAGGTGCTTTTATACTTCTTACCCATCAGTGGGAGAGAAGGGTCCCACTCACACCCTCAACTGCAGCCAGGCTGGTTTCCCCACATCTTGTGAGGTCCCCATACACATTCTTGCCTTTACTTTTTTTTTTTTTTTTTTTTGAGATAGAGTTTCCCTTTTGTAAACTGTCTTACTCTGTTACGCAGGCTGGAGTGAAGTAGCACAATCTCGGCTCACTGCAACCTCTGCCTCCCAGGTTCAAGCAATTCTTGTGCCTCAGCCTCCCAAGTAGCTGGGATTACAGGCATGCATCACCACGACCAGCTAATTTTTGTATTTTTAGTAGAGATGGGGGTTTCATCACGCTAACCAGGCTGGTCTCGAACTCCAGACCTCAGGTGATCCACCCAACTCTACCTTCCAAAGTGCTGGGATTACGGGCGTGAGCCACCAAGCCCAGTCTCTGCCTTTACTTATGCCAGTCCCAACCAGGAGAAACACAGAGCTTCTCTCAATCAGAAACCTTCTAAGCAATTCAACAGTATCTTCTGTGGGGGTACCCCCAGCTTCAGCCTGGTGAAGAAGTGATTTTAGAATTCAGAAGCCCTGGGTCCAGTGGACATCGGCATCTCCCACTTTTCAGAGAGATGGCAAGAGTTTGCTTCCACTGAATCTCTTCCTCAAACACTTCTTTGTCAGGCTACGCTTCACTAAAACCTTCGCTCTAAGGCTGAACAGTGCAGACTTCTATTGAAATAAGGGTTCTGTGAACTCTAAGCCTTTCTCTGGAGAAGGTTTTTATCAAATGCAGATGTAAAAGGTAACAGCAGGAGAGGAAAAAGGCCTGTGCCCAGGTCTATGCTCCGCCGCCTCCTCCCGGCACTTCCAAGGCCGTATGGACACCCATGGACACCCATTCATCACCTCCATGAGGATGGGGGCACTGTCACAGCACAGTCACCTCAGCACCTGGTACATCAAAAGCACTCGACAACCACTTACTACTGGAAGAAAAAAATAAATTAAAATGCATAAAAGATCAAAAATATGTCTACAATTAGGGGAAAAGCTGGCTCTCAGAGACCTCCCAATGCTAAAACTTTATAATTGGAGAAAAGTCCCCAAATATATACTGGGTGACTACTGAGTGCAGGGCACTGCCCCACATGCCGTGAGGATGCACATAAGAGCAGCAGGAGGGAAGAGATAAACAGGTAACAAGCTGAATGTTATCTTAAAAGAGCAATACAAAATTTAAATAACAATGTTAATGCTTTCACGAGGAAAGATGTAATTGCCAAATGTATTAGATGAAGGAAAAAAGTCACTATTTGTCTTCAGCTATATCCTTTCTAGAACAAAACTGGTATGCAGCCAGGAACAATGATCAAAACCCCATTAAAAATCACGGCTCAACACATCCACTTGAAAACATTTTATGTGCCACCATTTTTGTTTCAAGATGACAACCTGAAACAGAAACACAACCCCGGTCTCACCTGAAACTCTCCTGCACCTATCTCACTCAGTCAAAACAAGTCAAGACTTCACAGATTATCAGAGAACAGAGAGGCAACGTCACACGCATTTAAAAGTCAAGGTAAAACAGATTCCTCTTTCTTCAATTTTTTTTTTAAAAAATGTTTCATATGACAAATTTCAGAGGAATGTAAATTTTAGAAAGACTTGGGCACAAAAATCCAAAGACCAAAATCTCAAGCTCACTCTTCCACTGCCTTAACTGGTAGAAATGTAAATTAGCACAACCTCCCTGTGGGGCAGTTTGGCAATAAATAGCAAATTGTAAAACGTATTATTATCTCCTTATTGTAAATTCCTAGAAGTGGAATTGCTGGGTCAAAAGTATTGCAGGAGCAGGAGGGAAATGCATGCACAAGGGCGGTCCTGACAGAACTGGCTACAATACCAAACAATGATCATAATGATACTGCAAACAACCTAAACGATCCTAACTAAGGGTTTGCGTAAGTCAATCATAGTGCATCGATATCGCAGAAACAATGAAGGCAACAAATATGACCACGTAGGGTACAATCACATGGAAAAATGCCTCTGACACTGTTGAATGGAAAAAGCCGTCTGGCAAATACCATGTATGATCCCATTTATACAGAAGTGTACACAACCATATGTTTATGTGCAGACAGGCCTCTGGAAGGCTGCACCAAAACATGACTGAGGGTTATCTCACGGTGATGAGGTGAGAGGATTTGTCAGTTCTCTATTTACTTCTGTATTTAATTTTTTCTAGTATGCCTTTTCGTTTTTGAACAAAATCATCATGCTGTTAAAAATAAACTTCCTTCATTTACAGATCACCCAATTCTGTGCAAAATGTGGGACTTTCTTCACCACTGATCCTCACTGTCGTTGTGGAATATTCCAGAATACTTCCATGCCACTCGCCTACAGCCCTGGCCCTCCCCTCTTCAGGATGCTGGGCAGGATTAAATATGAGAGCAGTGCACTCCACCACCCTGGGAAGAAAGGCTTGTATAGCCTATGATTTCCAGGCCATTCCAAGTGCTTCCTGAGTCCTGCCCCACCTCCTGCAGGGCCGGATGACTAGCCCTGCCCGAGGAAGGAAATGGGGCCGCGCTGAGGATCAGAAGTTGGACCTCATAAAATTGCAAAGCAGATCAGGTGTCCAGCTCCCAAGCACAGCCTCCAACAAATCCCAGGAGCGTCTGCTGGGCTGAGCTCCTTCCTATTCTGCAAGCAAAGGAATGCCACTGAATGCCCTGAAGTCATCAGGCGCAGAGGCCACAGGCAGCCCCCACTCCCTCCCTGGGAAGCACTTCCATCCACCTGGCAGGTACATGCAGCCTCTGGAAAACAATATGGAAGCCACCACCAAAGCATCAGAAGAGGTCCAGAGCCAGCGGCTGTGACACCAGACAAAGTTACATATTAACGGTTCCCAACCCTCACACCACACCGACTCCAGGAGTTCAGGCAGCAGCTCTGTCTTCCAACTTCTGGAGCTATGAGAAAACTTTCAAACAATCTCCAGAAGAAGAAGAAATAAAATGAAAGAGGGAACCTGCGAGTCAGAATTCCCTCTCTGAGCCAGGCACAGGCTCTTCTGTGCCTCTGTAAGCCCCAAGGCAGACAGAACTCTCATCTCCCATTTAGGAAACAAATACTCAGAGAAGCTAAGAGGCTGGCTCAAGGGAACAGAGTTATTGGTAGAAGAACTTCAAATGTATGTCTGATTTTTTGCTCCCCATCCCACAAGGCTACCTTGGAGTTTTAGAGAGACTGCATTTTTCTCCTCCTGATTCATTTAGTCCTTCATTCTTGAGTTTGAAGGGCTTAACAGAAGACAGCTCCTACACAGGGCTCTCTCTTTCCAGGTAATAACGAGCTCTGCGAACACCCGGAGAGTTCAGGGTTCATGCTGCCCCAAAGGATCTCCGAGAAGAACCAGCCCTCCACACAACCAGCTGGAACATCACAGTGATTGGCCCTGCAGGAGATGTATATAATAAAAATTGAATGCTGCAGCATGAACTTCACACATACTTGTCCTCTTGGTTTATTCATCAGAAATAATTATCTGTGCTTGCTTTCACAAGAGCACATATTTTATAGGGTACATTAAAATTTAATGGATTTTTAATAATATTGTAACTACCGCAAGAGAAAAACTGGAAAAAGCTGCACCACATGTCTTTGTGGCATTTTGGGGGTTTGGCTCCAGCTTTGCAAAGAAAGAACTCATTTGGTGAGGAGGGGCGGGCAGGAGAGAGTGAAGAGCCCTGATGCAAAACGCTGGGCGGGTATGAAAAATTTTATATTTGACTATTGGCAGGACAGATCTGTGCTGAGGAGGGAAGTCAAGAAGGAAAGATGCCAAATCAACAGGCGTACTTTACCAAGTGGTAAATTATGCTGGACTTCACATGACTTTAGCCAACTTAGGATCTAGTTCAGAACAGAAGGAGGGCAGCAATAGTGATCCAAGCAACAGACACTTCACTTATGGAAAGGCATGAGCAGGTGCTGGCCAACAGAACAGAATGCAACTCCAGGGCTGAAAGAGATCTGAAATCTCATCCAATGTCTACAAATCCGAAATTCATAGAAAAGATAGTCAAGGCCCAGAGAAGTAAGCCGAGGTCCAAGATCACAAAGGATATTAGGAGGTCTTTCAAATTTCTGTCGGGCTTCTTCTATTACTGTGTGTGGCCCAGGTTAAAAGCATATGCTTAACTCTAACTCAAACAGCAAAGATAATGTTCTCAAGTCTTTAATAAACTGCTGGGTTGCAAGCTGTATATTTTTAGCCATTTCTGGGAACTATTAATTTTCATAAGCCATCTCATGGTTTTTATTTTGATATGCATCCCAAAAGATCACTCTCTTTTAGCTTTTGGGGAAAAGTTTTTTTCTCTCCCTATGGGACTCGAACCCACAGACCTGAAGGACTCATTACAGAATACAGTCCTATCTAGAGATCAAGATGAGGTGGCGCCTCGGGTCCCTCATAGAAGGCTATTATACCTGCACCCAGTACGGTCGTCTGGGGCCTCCTGAAGTGTCACCAGCCCAGAGACCAGTGTCTATTTCTGGACAAAGAAAGAAACGCATGGTGCCCTGCCACCAATGATGCATCCCCAGCCAGCCTGACTCACCCATTCGTAAGTGCACTGCCAAAAATAACACCTTGCCAAAATTACGTTGCCTAATCTTTGACAAAGTAATATCCAAATTAAAATGAAAAAAAAAAAAAAGGCTTAAATGTCAAGCGATGATGGTGATTTATGTTGTACTGATTTATATAATGCGCAACATCTCAGATGGGCAGATTTTTCCATGACATCAAACAAGACTGCGAGCAGGGTTCGCGGTGACAATGACGGCTGGAGAATGAGTGGGGCTGGAGTGTGCTCACCCTGGATGGAGCTCTCTCTCTGTCCCTGGGCAGCTTTGTGCCATTGGGCAAGTCCCTTCCTGTCCCGGACTGTCTTCTTCCTCCCCTGTGACAAGGGGCACAAGAATACCTGCCTCACAGGAGGCTGTAAGAATTACCTATTTATCTATCAATAAAAGCAGTTCACATAGTACCTAGTACACAGGGGAGATGCAATTATTGAGAGTTATTATTAAAAATACCTGGTGTTTACTATCACTAAATATGATTTGAATGGATAGGTCCTTTCAATTTTCCTACATAGAACTGTAATTGTAAAACTGTGTCATATTTGACAGTATTAAATATTAAAACACGGTGTAATATTAAAGCCCAAAATGTCAAACACTGCAGCATTAAACCTGACAGGCCTCCAAATGCCCTTTCGCCAAGGTGTGGTTTCTATTCATTCTGCTTTGCTGTTGTTATTGTTGTTGGTTTGAGATGA
Organism: Cebus imitator; assembly: GCF_001604975.1. Lineage (NCBI taxonomy): Eukaryota > Metazoa > Chordata > Mammalia > Primates > Cebidae > Cebus > Cebus imitator. Next base: position 4,580,523 of record NW_016107430.1, on the reverse strand, counting down.
GGCCTCGTCGCTCTGTTGTCCAGGCTGGAATGCGGTGCTGCAATCACAGCTCACTGCAACCTCGAACTCCTGGGCTCAAGCGAGCCTCCTGCTTGAGCCTCCCAAGCAGTTAGAACTACAGGCACACTTTTTGGACAGATGGAGTCTCACTATGTCACCCACACCGGTCTCAAACTCCTGGCTTCAAGCGATCCCCCTGCTTCGGCCTTCCAAAGTGTTGGGATTATAGGCATGAGCCACCGCACCAGGAGTATTTATTTCATCTCAGTAAAAGTATACTGTACCTTCTTAGAAGGAAGAGGAGGAGGAGGAGGAATGGGGAAGAGAGAGAGAGGCAGTGAGGAAGTCCAATAGTAGTCTAGAAGGTTCTACATTCCCAGGCCCTGTCTCTCGCTGTTGCCACCTTCAGGGAAAACCTCTCCTTCTGATCGACTCTGTCCTGTGCATGTACCAAGCCTCCCACGTGCCCCGTGTTCACGCCCTGCATACACACACGAGCTGTAACTATCTACAGCTGGAGATACTCCGTCAAAGTAATCACACGACCTCTCAGTGTCAACTTGTGCTTCGACAGAGGGTGAGGGGACTGCCATGGGGCCATTAAGCATGGACATTAAAAGCGTTGATGGTGCTAAAACACATTAACCTGTGGAGGAAGCCAGGCTATCAGCTGCAGCTACGCCGACACCATAAAAAGTAAAGAGGCCTCAGTAAGGGAACCAATATTACAGCCATTGATATAAATTATACCTCAGAACAGGGGAGAAGGGGGTGGGGTATAAAAATGGAACAAGTTCAAACTTCTTTTATTGTAATAGTCTCCAGTCGAGCATAATCACCAAAGCTATAGTGCAACACGATTGCCAAAACTAGACAAACATCTGTGAGATGGATTCATCTCAGAGGGGAGGCCAACAGCTTGTTATCATTAAAGCGGCGATGCTCGCTCTGCGACTGAACTGCAGGCCGCCTTGTTACTGCGTTTGCGGAGGCAATTGTACCAGATGTTGGCAACTATCTTCAGATAGATGACAGGCACCTGCTGTTGAGGAAATTAAGCTCCTCGTTGGCCTCTCTGATTTGGGGGTGGGGAGGAAAGAGCAAAAAGGAGTGACCCGTCCAGATATCCCATGGGATAGCACTAACCCCAGGGGTGGGTGGAGCTTGCTGGATGGGCAGGCCAGCTCAGCTTCTGGTGCCAAGAAGGGCCCATGAGGTGCTGGAGGAAAGATAGAGAAGTTTGGCAGGAATCTAATTCAGGCCGGGGAAGGGAGGAGCTCTGAGCCATCGACTCCCTCGGCAGGTTGGTCTCGGTAACGGTCTCGAAGACTCTTCAGGAGACCCTAAATTTGAAGCATGGCTGCGGACATTAATCATCATTAAAAGCCAAACATGCAATTTTCAGACCATGTCATGCTGACTCAGATGGAGACAAAGGCTCCAAACGCGGGGGAGAGCGAGGACAAGAGAGAGAAATACCACCCAGGCCACCACAGACAAATCAAAATCATGAGAGCCCATAATTCATTTTTCAGAGCGCCCCGAATGTCAGCTGCTAGTTATTCGACAGAAATGATTCATTCGAAAGTTGGCAGGGCTGACCCGCGTCTACCTTACTGGGGGGTGACCTACGAGAAAGATGTTGACAAAATTAAACCACCTGCGTCCCAGACCCTGGAGGTGCAACCTACCTCCTTTTCAACAGAAGGCGGTCAACCCCAGGACCAAGCAGATGGGTTCAGTACCGGAGCACTGGTGATCCCCTGACAAGGTTGTCAGATCATCTTGGCTTTCCATTATTTCTGGGCAAGTAGTGATTGTCTTTCCTCTTGGATTATCAAATTTGAACCAGGATACCCCATACTGGATTCATTCTTACAATGACTGCTGACACAATCTGACACCAATACCGATAACTGTCCTCAGGAGAGGCAGCATTGGAAACTCAGGGGCAGAGGCAGGCCCAGCCAGGACCCTTGGTGTCCTGACCGAAGAGACCAAGGTCAGAAGGTTATTCTTGAGCCTCTGTTTCCTCATCTGTAAACGAGTCTGCAAAACCCCTTCCAGGTCTACACAGCTAACAGCCCTAAACTGTTCTCATCACAGCCAAAGAAATTAGATGGCTTGGTGCAGCTGTTGAGAAATGTAATAGCTGACTGGCACAGGGGCTCACACCTGTAATCCCTGCTCTTTGGGAGGCCGAGTCGGGTGGATCACCTGAGGTCAGGAGTTCGAGACGAGCCTGGCCAACATGCACCTATCTTTAATAAAAATACAAAAAAAATTAAAATTAGCTGGGTGTGGTGGCCAGCACCTGTAATCTCAGGTACTCGGGAGGCTGAGGCAGGAGAATCGCTTGAACCCGGGAAGCAGAGGTTGCAGTGAGCTGAGATTGCACCACTGCACTCCAGCCTGGGTAACAGAAACAGAGACTCCATCTCTAAAAAAAAAAGAAAAAAAGAAAGAAAAATGCAATAGCTGCATTAAAGCATAAGTTTTCTAACTCTACTGATAGCCCAATTTAGGGTTACTCTAATATTTAGCCACAAAACAAAATGAAACCTGGCTCTTTAGCCTGTAATTAAGGTTGTTTCATGTCCTTAGCTAGTAAGAACTTCTTTGCTCTGTTTATTTAAAAACAAAAACAAAAACAAACCAAAAAAAAAAAAAAAACCCTCCATACTTCAAAGTTCCTAGGATAAAAATGACAAATTTTCAGAAAAACACTTAGTAGAGAATACAGAAATCAAGGCATCAATTTAATTTCACACTCTACCTGCCTTGGACTAATTTGTGTAAATTACATTTCATACTAAAAACCTCAGCCCATGTGACCACAATGGAGAAATAAGCAGCTTGCATAAAATTGAGTTTTTCAGGTATAAATATATAGCTCTTTTTAGTGTGTGAATATTTAGCTGAATTTTCAATAAAAGTTTTATATAAAAATTTCCAAGTGTTAATTTCTACCATTTTCATTGACATGTCAACGTCACTGGGTTTTTACAGACCTAAAGAGTGCAAATCAACCCATGTGAGTCCATTTTTTCCCTCTTTTAGAAAAATGATTATAACCAAATTCTCAGCTCATGGATGTGAGTGAGCAAAGGACCCGTTGCATGAAACTGCATAAAGTTCCCACTTTGGGCCGGGCACAGTGGCTCACGCCTGTAATCCCAACACTTCAGGAGGCCAAGGCGGGCAAATCACAAGGTCAGGAGTTCGAGACCAGCCTGGCCAACATAGTGGAACCCCCATCTCTACTAAAAATACAAAAAGTTAGCTGGGCATGGTGGCAGACGCCTGTAATCTCATCTACTCGGGAGGCTGAGACAGGAGAATCACTTGAACCTGGGAGGTGAAAGTTGCAGTGAGCCAAGATCAAGCCACTGCACTCCAGCCCAGGTGGCAGTGCGAGACTCCATCTCAAAAAAAAAAAAAAAAAAAAAAAGTTCCCACTTTGGCCTTCCACTTTCAGGAACGTGAACAGACAAGTGTTGCGTGCTGAGCAAGCCTTTGCACACGTGTTTGTAGGTAAGATCCTCTAGCTGGTGGCCACCACGGCCACACAGAGCACCCGTCCCTGAGCAACAGCACCCCACAGCCCAAGAAAATCCAAGACCCCAAAATGATCATCCCTTGCCTATGCACTGTAACAGTAGTTATGTGACTGGCAGGGGCTATCTGCTCTTAACCCTCCCTAGTCCTTATATTTGCAGCTACTTTAAAAGACTTTTCCAAATGTCTTGGAGGGATGGCATCAGACAACACAATGTACCTTTCTGATACAATGTATCTTTCTACATTAAAAGGATGACTATTTCCCAGAGGAGTATGGCCATGCCCCTAAAGTTTATTATTGATCCTGAAAATAGCCTCAGTTCTATGAAGCCATTACTTTCTTTCCAACATCAAGTTGAGGACCGTGACTATCTCTAGCAGGGGATAGCAACTTACGGCCCATAGGCCTGCTGCCTGTTTTTGCAAATAAAAGTGGAATTGGAACACAGCTACGCTCATCCATTTACATATTGTCTATGGCTGCTTTTATGCTACAACAGCAGAACTGAGTAGCGGGGACAGAGACCCTATGGCCCACAGAGTCTACAATATTTGCTATCTGACCCTTTATAGACAAAGTTTGTCAACCCCTGCTCTCTATGAGCTTGGTGCTAGGAATGAGAGGAAGAATAATAACAATGACTCTATAATTCCTAGACACTGGGAGAATGCAACATGTGTGAAAATAAATGGTATTTCTTTTTATTGCCTCTTTACTAAAAGACATCTAGAATCAATACAATTGATTTGGGACACCTGATACAAACTTTCTACCAGTGGTTAAGTTATGGGTTTAGCAGAAAACCAATGACTTCAGCTGTCATTCTGTCCTAGGTGCACCTGATCCATCATCTTTGTCCATTTCCTTGGGTTGCCAAATCCCTTCATGAGCAGAGCCTGGATTAATCAAATCTGGGAAGCCATAATGAAACTGAGTTATAACTGAGACACCTTGACTAATGTTCCCCAAGATTCTTCAACATTGAAAAGATCGCATCTACTGTTCCACTCATGGGTCAAACAAACAAGCAGACCTGCCTTGTGGCTTCTTGGGGGTTGAGGGGCAAGATCTCAGGGAGGAGACTGAACCTGGCAAGAAGGGGAGAGTCTGTAAAGCCCTGGGGCACGTCCTTAGCAGTCAGCATCTCTGGGCAAGGTGAATGCAGGCATCCCACTGTAAACTGCCTCCCTCCTTGCTCTGCAGCTGATAACAAAGTCAAACTCACTCTTTCAAGTCCATGGAAGCGGGTCCTCTCCATTTGGTTCTTTCCAAAATGGACCAGGGCAGGGCTGTGATATCCAGGGGTGCGTGGGGCAAATCACACTCTGGGCTTCCTCCTCTCCTCCACCTACCATGCCAACACTGGTCCCTTATGGAGCCCAGAATAAATGTCTCTCAAGCACCTTTCCAGGTCAATGCTCAGGCGGGCACTGGCACATGAAGACATGACCAGCCTTCAGTGGCTGCCATGGGGTACAGCTGAGTTGCCTGAGGGAAAGGATGGGAGGCCCGGGGGAGGAACTCCGCAGCAGCAACCACCGTCCCCCACCTCGCAGTGAAGCTGACAGGCTCTGCATTTGCTACACCATGCTGCAACTCTGCTTACCACCATCTCTGTTCCTTGATCACACACCCCTCATGGGTGGGAACCCCATCACACCCATCTCTGTGGTCCCAGCATAGCACTTAATACCTAAATTGGGTTCTGGAATGCATGGATGGTTGGACAAGCACAACTACATTAGGGCCTTTCAACAGCAGCTGATAGAGATCTTCCTCCCCCTCCAGCTATTCCCATGATCTCCAGCATTCTCAGAGCTCCTGAACGTATTGTCCAGCCCCACTCCCACCAGCCCAGGAATTTCCCCAACTGACATGAAGATCTCCCTGAGTGTAGGCCGTGAGGCAGATCAGCCACACTCAAGTGTCTACAAGGAACGAGCATAAGCACCCCCGAAAGGGCAGCAATGAACTGAGATGCTCTTTGAGGGACCGGCGTACTGTAAAATCTGGGCAGACACACCCTTGTCAAGAAGGGATGTTATAGACAGAACTAGAAAAATCCCAGTCCATGAGAAGGCAGCAGTTTCTATCAGAACAGGCCTTTTGAAATAACTTGCAAGTGAATTACAGCGGCTACTTCCTATGGGAGGGAATATTATTTCAGGCGGCTTCCAGTCCCATGTGACTCCTTAATTCAAGTCATATTCAAGAAATATTTATTGGGGGTAGAAGTCTCAATAAATATTTCTTGAATATGACTTGAAGTCTCATAGGTGTGTTTTAAGATCAGGCCACACTGGAGCACTCCAGTGAGCTTTTAAAATCTGCCTTAAAAGAAATTTTAATGCACGGTCTCCTTTGCTTTAAACAGATTTCTCATTGCAAACAAACAACCCCCTACAAATACCTGCTTTCCTCGGCTTCTCCTCTGGTCTCGGCTGCCAGGCGAGCACTGAGTGCTTGGGGACACCGCCATTAAGATGGTGGTTTTCAATAGTAACTTGGCATTTATCATAGTGAGAGTATTATCTTCTCAACAGAAGCTGACAATTTGTCCTATTCCTCCCTTGAGAGAATCCACTGAGCTCACATTTGCTTCCCCTGCATGCTGTTTCTCCTACTACAACATTTCTTTGCCTGGAAAGAAAATATTGTGACTCCTTGCCATATTCACTTCATTAGCATAAGAGGAAAAAAAGCCAAATCCTCCACTCAGCCTCCCCCAACACCAACTCCAGCTGGGTTACATCTAGGAGGCTCTCATATGCAGGACTTCAGAGGTTCCAGATTTGTCAGAGGAATAGCTGTGGAGGGATGGGGGCAGAGACTGGGAACAACTAAGAAACTGGCCCCCAAATCATCCATTTGGCACATAGAGTGTGCTTTGTGCAGATTAAGGAAGGGAGTTTGTCAGAGGGAGCGAACATGGTGGAAGTCAGCAATTTTGGGGGTTCAGGAACTCCGGGTGAGGGGGGAATGGGAAGCAGAAAGGGAATGCAGGCGGGGGAGACTATCATTAAATGCCCATGTGCCAAACCCTGGGCAAATGTTTATCTCTTCATTCTTACAACCCCGTTATAAGTGAAACTGTATGCCCACTTAACAGATGAGAAACCAGGCTCAGGAGACAGTCACATCAAGAGCCCAGGGTCACAATGCTAATAGCAAATGATCTGGATTCAAACTCAGGTCTGCCCAATTCCAAAGTTGAAAATTATTCAACTTCACCCCACGATATCCAGGCAATTCCCAAGAGTCTGGCAGTAAATGCCAATGGCATCTTCGGATCATTCAAGAGGGAAAAATATACCCACAAACACATTCTCCGTGTCCACAGCCAGATTTCTCAACATCAGGGAGGACCGTGCTGTGGCTTCATGTTGTTGGACCCATTTTCATTCCCCAGCCTGGCTGATCACAGGATGGCAAGTCAAGGAGAGAAACTGCCCAATGCCCATCCAGTCCCCCATCCCTGGTGCCCATAACACCTATGAGCCTAGATGAGTCAACCCTCTCACCAGCTTTGCAAAGTCACTGACCTACTCTGGTACCTCAGAGTAGTGGACCTCAGCAGGTCCACTACTTTTCTTAGACCAAAGACAAAAAGAAGAGAAGGAGAGAAGATTACACAGAGATGCATATCCCGTTTTACCCTCCTGACATCTTCCCTTCTCTGTGTTTACCCTCTGTGCCAAAGCCTGCCTGAGAATCTCCCGACTCTGAAAAGGGCCTTGCTGACCAGCTGCCCCGATATTCCCTTAGTTCTATTAAGCTTTTGCCGTGGGATGAAAATAACTAAGGAATCCTGGGCTGCAGTGAAATAATGGGTTTCACATAAGGAAATGCTCCAGATAATGGAATATGCTCTCTCAAAGCCCCATTTTAAAAAGAAAAATCCTGGCTAGGTGCAGTGGCTCGTGCCTGTAATCCTAACATTTTGGGAGGCCGAGGCAGGTGGATTCTCGCCTCCTCCTGAGGCCAGCCTGCCCAATGTGGCAAAACACTGTCTCTACTAAAAATACAAAAAAATAGCCAGGTATGATGGTGGGCGCCTATAATCCCAGCTATTCGGGAGGCTGAGGCAGGAGAGTTGCTTGAACCCCGGAGGCAGAGGCTACAGTGAGCCTAGATTGCGCCATTGCACTCCAGCCTGGGCAACAAGAGTGAAACTCTGTCTCAAAAAAAAAAAAAAATCCTAATTTTACCCTTTGAAACTCCTTCTCCAATGACTGGAACTTCCCTGCCCTCCGATACAGAGGATCCATTCATTCCAGCATTGTTGACTGAGCACCAACTACTGCCCAGGCCGTGGGCCAGTCCTGGTTCTACAGGGTGAGTAAACAGACCTAGCCCCACTTGGTGGAATTTACAGTCAGGTCAAGGCAGAGAGGCTACACATATCTGACTTCTTGATAAGCCAAGATTCCCTCTTCCATATTCTCATTATGGAGTTTCTCGGCTCCTGGTGTGTTTCCTTGATGACACACTCTGTAATTATTTTTATTATTTACTGGCCTGCTTTTGGCTCCTCCTCCGCCACCCACACCCCATGCTTGTTAAGCTACAAGTAAGCAAGGATCTTGTCTGTTCCGCTCACCAAGGTGCTCCTGGCTCCTAGCTCAGTGCCTGGCATTCAAGGTAATCAGGGTCTGCTGAATGAATCAATGAGCAAATGAATGATGCGTGAGACTGTAGATGTAATGCCTTCTGGGCCTAATGAGGAAGGATGACTGTTTCCCTGCACTAAACAGCCCTACAGTGTGGATCTTTTCAAGATCGAAGCCTCTTAAGTTTTTATAGGTTTTCTCCCTCTTGCTTTACACTGAGTTTATTAACATCTTTCCACCCCTTAATATTTGCTATAAATTTGAAAGAAGCCAGAAAACCAAGCTAATAAGAATCACATGTAAAGGAAAAGGAAAGAAAAACTTAAATGAGGATCTGAAAGGCTCTCCCAGGAGGCAAAATAAATGCGATAAACAGATTACTGGATCAATATATATATAAACATATTTTAACAAACATCAGCCAAATGATACTGGGACAACCTCCAGGCCATATCCATTACCAAAAAAATAAAAAAGAAAAGAAAAAAAAAGTTTAGTTATTCAAGAAAGAAATGTAAAGAGTTCGTCAGAAGGATCCACCCAGAAGAACTCTCTTTGGGCCCACATCAGTTCAACTCTTTCATCAAAGCCAGGGCAATCTGCAAGTCAGTTCCACAGACTGGAAGCAGCAGCTGGATGGAGGGGATGTCAGACACTACACAAAATGGAATCATCTTTACGCTGAGAAGATGCAGGAAGGGCTTTTCAGTTTGTATCATACCCAGGGTGGAAGAAATGAGTGGTAAGCTCCCCTACAGGACAGATGGAACAGATGAACGAGAGAGTGCGAGAGTGAGTGAGTCAGTGAGTGTGTGTGTGCGTATGCGTGTGTAAAGCCTGTTGCACTAGCAAGCCTACTGCTAGACAGAACTAGAGTGGAAACTCCAGCGTCTCAGAGGACTTGAGTCTTCAAGGTGGAAAATAACACCAGCTCATTAATGTTTGTTAAGTGCTCACCCTGTTTCTTAGCAGGATGCTAACAACTATACGTGCATTAGCTCATTTAATCCTCATGACAACCCTATGGGTTGAGGGCCATCATTACCCCCATTTTACAGATAAAGAAAGTGAGGTGGGGAGAAGTTAAATGACCCGGCCAAGGTTACCGTGCTAGTGAACAGATGAGCTGGGTTTGATACCAGACAGTCTCAGTGTAAACAACCTATGCTCTTATTAGCAGGCAATATGCTCAGCCAGGATGTATGAAAACTATTCAACCTGAGGGCCAAATCCAGCTGCCACCTGATGTTTGAAAATAAAGTTTTATTGGAATATAGCCATGGCCATTCATTTTCATATTGTCTTTGGCTGTCATCATGATAACATGGCAGAACTGAATGGTTCTAGGAGACCATCTGGGCCACAAAACTAAAAATAGTTATTATCTGGCCTTTTGCAGAAAAAGTTTGCCAACCCCTATGCTAAACAGTAAACAATAGAGATTCTCAACTTTTCTCCCTGTGTACTCCCCCTAAAGGTCAAGTACATTAAAGGACAGTCCAGAATGACCAGGAACAGAGACTGATGCAGCCAGAAGCTAATCTGAAGTGTCTGGAAGCATCACGGTGTTTCAAAAAATTATGCAAATATTGCAATATGTGCCATAATATTTGTTCTAATAGTTGAAACAAACTGGCTAGGTGTGGTGGCTCACGCCTGTAATCCCAGCACTTTGAGAAGCTGAGGCGGGCAGATCACTTGAGGCCAGGAGTTCGAGACCAGCCTGGCTAACATGGCAAAAACCCGTCTCTACTAAAAATACAAACATTATCTAGGCCTAGTGGTACGCACCTGTAATCCCAGCTACTCAGGAGGCTGAGGCAGGAGAATTGCTTGAACCCGGGCAGTGGAGGTTACAGTGAGTAGAGGTCGCACCACTGTACTCCAGCCTGGGAGACAGAGAGAGACTCCAAGAAAAGGAAACAACCATAAAGGCAGTGACCTTCCTCAAAGATGTGCCATAGTAATTTTTTTTTCGAGGTGGAGTCTCGCTCTGTCACCCAGGCTGGAATGCAATGGCACGTTCTCAGCTCACTGCAACCTCCACTTCCCAGGCTCAAGCAATTCTCCTGCCTCAGCCTCCCAAGGAGCTGGGATTACAGGCACCCACCACCACGCCTGGCTAATTTTTGTATTTTTAGTAGAGACAGGGTTTCACCACGTTGGCCAAGCTTGTCTCAAACTCCTGACCTCGTGATCCACCCGCCTCGGCCTCCCAAAGTGTTGGGATTACAGGTGTGAGCCACTGCACCTGGCCACTCCATAGTAATTCTATGGTACTATAAACAAGTGGTCAGGGCTACTCCAAAGGAGATCATCTCAGGATAAACAGCTTAAGTGGATCAACAAACCCGGAGTCCTCACCCCGGAAGTCTGGATTTGAATCTTGGGCCCCACTGCTGTCTGGCTGAGGGGTCTTACGTAGACATGTATGCTCTCCTAGTCTTCCTTACCTAACTTTAAAATGGAGATAATTATCCTGCCTCACAGGGCTGCTGGGATAATTACAAGGTAAAAGATGCAAGAATGGTTCGGGCAAACAGGAACCCCTAAATCTGAACACAAATGCTAACTTAGCTGGAATGGAAAGCAGTGACATCAATACATGCTCCTTTTTTGATAAGAAAACAAGTCTGTCAATGAAAGAAATGAGGTGGTCTTATTAAAGAATAAAAATCGGCCAAGGTGGTGGCTCATGCCTGCAATCCCAACACTTTGGGAGGCTGGATCACTTTAGTCCAGGAGTTCAAGACCAGCCTCAGCAACATGGTAAAACACTGTCTCTACTAAAAATACAAAAGAAAAAAATTAGCCAGGCATAGTGGTGCGTGCCTGTAGTCCTAGCTACTTGGGAGGCTGAGGTGGGGGAGTCACCTGAGACCCAGAGGCTACAGCTACAGTGAGCCAAAATCGCGCCACTGCACTCCAGCCTGGGCAACCAGAGAGAGGCCCTGTCTCTAAATAAATAAGTATAATTTTGAAAAAATGTGTATCCCTATCAGAGAATCTGCAAGCTCCCTTGCAAACTACTCCAGCATTTAATCTCCCTGTTGCTTTCCATACCCTTGTCATTTTGTAAGAAAGCTGGGAATAAAATCAGGAAGCCTGTCTCTGATCATTCCATACTCTCACTTATTTTTCCTGAAGTGAAAAACACCTTAAATTGTTTTTTCACTACTAATACTCTATAAGCAAATCTGAAAATATTTACCTCTGCCGTCAATTATAAAAGACCGTTAGCGACCTCGACAATCCAAAATCTCTAATTTACAACTAATCTACTTTCACAAATTACATCTTCTATAACAGACCACCTAAAAAAGACTTCCTGTAAACAAACCACTCTGCTGGGTTTTTTATTTAATTTAATTTAATCCTTATTTTGCTCTTTAACTACAAGTAACTCACTTTTTACTACACTGGGGCAGAATTTTTTTTTTTTTTTTTTTTCATTTCAAGAGACACAGAAATAATCCCCAAATAGAAGTCCAGAGGGGTGCACAGACAGACAGACACTGCCTTGAGCGGCCACTTGTTCATGTCACACTTGCTGGCCTGTGCTCACGCAAGGCCCTAAGCTGGCTGTTGTCCCAGTTGCTGGATTAAATCAAGAAGGTAAAATGTAAATAGGTACGAAGTAAGTGCTCTGGAACACATAGGAAGGAATACTTAAATCTCCTTGGAGGTGGTCATGGAAGGTGTTGACCCTTTTAGAGTGTCAGGCCAAGTGTCTTGACTTCTCCCAACTCCTCCACCGCCCCCATTTTATTTATTTGTTTGTTTGTTTATTTTAGAGACAGAGTTTCGCTCTCGTTGCCTAGGCTGGAGTGCAATGGCATGATCTCAGCTCACTGCAACCTCTGCCTCCCAGGTTCAAGTGATTTGCCTGCCTCAGCCTCTTGAGTAGCTGGGACTACAGGCGTGCGCCACCATGCCCAGCTAATTTTTGTATTTTTAGTAGAGACGGGGTTTCACCATGTTGACCAGGATGGTCTCGATCTCTTGACCTCATGATCCACCCGCCTCGGCCTCCCAAAGTGCTGGGATTACAAGTGTGAGCCACCACACCTGGCCCTCCGAACTCCCCTTTAAGGTGACCAATTCATTCTAGTTTGCAAGGCCCAAGTTCCTGGAAACCCCCTTAGTCACAGGAAAACCCACACAACTGGTCAGCCTACCTGCATCCCGCCCAGGTCTTCTCTCTACAAGGAGGAATCGTCAATGATATGAAGTCGGCTGTGTTGCGCTGGCTCCCATCCTGCCCCTTCTTTCACCTGTCTCCCACCCACTACTTGCACCAAGTAATCATCAACCCTTCACGGTTAACAGCCCCTCCACCAGATTCCTCCATCCTGGAAACATCACCAGTCACACAAACATCCCACAAAGAAGGGAGGCCCATCACCAAGGCTGCAGAAGGCATGTGGCCTTGCGGCAAATCAAATCCCACTTTGCCAGTAACTCAACTCTAGGAAGACAGCACAAAGTAGAGGAAGAAATGGAAGCGGCATATACAAATTCAATCTATTCCATCTCCTATTTATTTTATGCAAAGTTTTCCTGGTCCTTATTAATGCCAGCTTTCTGTCCACCATTTAATCTCTGCTTCCATTTCGTTCTTAGGGGCCTGTGATTATTCTAATTCAGCATTTGGATGACTTCATTTCCGCTCAAGTACACCCAGGTCAACTTGGATAGAAGAGAAAGAGGAGGAGAAGAAAAATAATCAGCTAAAAGCTATTAAATATCAGCCATGTGCCTCATGATTGGTTTTAAAGGCAGTGGTGAGGTTAGCAACAGTCAGAAACTCAACCCTTCTGCCTCTTCCGGCATATTAACATTTTTTTCTGGGACTCTCACTAGGATGGCTTCGAATGTAAATAAAGTACAGATTGGCAGCCCACTTTTAGCTAATTCACAAATACAAAGTATGAATATACGGAGCTATAAACATTTAGAGGGTGGTAACTTGACAAATCCGGCAGGTCTACAGAGAGACTATTTCTAAGAGGAAAAAAGAAGAAAAGAAAAAGAAAAAGGAAGAAACAGAAAAGCATACAGGACCTGTGTAAGGGGATGTCCTACTAACGGTGGGGGGCGGGCAGGAATCTCCATATCAGTGTTCACTCCCCCGAAACAGAGCTGGATTTCTATGCCAAGTCTAAATGAACTGCGCTTTCTCTTCCGTAAGAACCACCCCTTGCACCCACTGGCACAAGCTTGAACCATGATTTCTGGTACATTTTCAGTTCCCACTGAACTACATTTAGGAAGAGAAAGGCTTTATTTTCTCATGCTAACAACTCCATTGTAAGTGACATCTTCAGAGGGCCCAGGAGGACTCTGGGAAGGTGAGCTGGTGGAAGTACTTCATACCTACCCCCACCTGACCCCCGCCCCTACCCACCCAGACCTCATTAACTCCTTTGTGCCCAAGGGCTCCCCCACCCCTGACTTTCCTCTCCTTACCCCAGCAGAAAAAGTAAACACAGCTAAATCATACCAGGAAATGCAGTCCAACAGCAAAGCCAGAGTTTCAGCCTTGTTCCTCTACCTACTATGCAAATGCACGTGGCATTTGATTAGCATACTCAAAGTTTTCCCAGCTCGCTACCCAGAAGGCATCCGATTTTCCTATCTGTATATTTTAAAACACTGTTAACAGAGCAATAATAATGTCGGATGCCTTTCCCTAACAACAGCTGGCTATATTTTACACACTAAGAGGGAAATGGGAAGTCTTCCTAGAAATCCACTATCTATTTCAGGGTCTCCTTTTTGAAGCAAAAATACGAACACTTAAAAGTGAGGTTAGGGCGCTCAATCTTTAGCATTACACAACGTCCACTGGCTTCGGCCAAAATCAGTCTAAGGAGAAAAATCAGTCTAAGGTAGAGATGCAGAGGAGGCAGGATTCTCCTGTCCACTCGCTGTGCTGTTTCCCACTGAGCAGCTCAGCCAGGGGTCAGGGCGCAAATAAAGTCCCCTCCCCTCATGACACACTTCCCAAGGGGAGATGCTGACACAAACCAGGCAGAAAATTAATAAAACATGGGGACAGTGTTGGCTTTGTTCTGTGCTATTAGAGGAAGAAAACTGAAACACAAAAGTAGCCTTCAGCCACGGAAGAGAGAGAGCGCATGGCCCCTGGTCCAGCCTGCCATTGTCATTGAAGAAGGTCTGAGGAGCAACACCCAGGCTCTCCAGAGAAAGGTGGGACAGAGGAGAGGGTGAGGCCCGGGAGGGGACGCTGACCACTCCCCGGCAACCCACCTGCAAGAACCACTTCAGAGGACAAAGCCTCAGGGAGCTCTGACGTCCACAAAGGACACGTAAGACTTGTTTTCCAGGCCTCCTCTGAGACAACCACAGCTCTGTTTATCTACGACACACACTGAAAGCAAGAAAACGCTACCTGAGGATCACAGTCCACTCTCAGGAGTATTTATCTTCTCACAGATCTCATGCCTTTTAAATTTCAAAGGGCTTTATGAGATTTTTATTCCAGGTATGACTCTCCTCGCACATTCGCTATCAAAAGAGGCATGTGAGCGGCGGCCGTGATCGCAGCTTCGCACCTGCACAGAAAAACCTGGAGCTGGGAAGTCACAGGCACCCAGCGCTTCCTTGGGCCGTGCTCCCCCACGATCGCCCACGCTGCCGGATCAACGGGGAGGTCTCGTTACATTAAAAAGCCAATTCACTCTTGTTTTCCTTTTTTCTTCCCCCCGAAAGCTTTCACACACCACTCTCCGGAGCTCAGGTTAACTTGTGTGGGCACCCACCAGCCCCCGCCCGACACAAAGAGCTCCAACGACCCTTCCACCTGGTTTCCGAGGGGCTCTCCCACTTTAATGAGACCTCAAGCACCGTCACTTTCCCTGCCAGTTCCTGGAAGGCCTTTGCTTCCCAGCCACCATGATGAGGGGCTGGCACAGGAAGGGGTTAAAGCCCTCATGTCAAACCACAAACTCGGGCACTGGCCCAGAAGGGACATGGGAACCAGAGCAGCCTGTGATAAAGGCCGGATTGTAGCAGCCCACTGAATTGGAAATGACTTGTAGGCCTAATGAAACAGAACTTTGGCAGTAACACAGAATGAAAGGAATGAGACAATAAAAGGCAGGAACAAAGGGTGCAGAGTCGTTTCAGCTTAGCAAAATAAGCTCACTTTGTTGTTGGGGAAAGCCAAAGCCGATTAGGATAAACCAATGACTAAGCATAAGTCTTCCAAACTAATTACACAGTTCACCATGTGAAGTATAATTGGAAGCCTCCAAACGCGGGCTGCTTTGCTTTCACAGGAGTTCTATAAAGTGAGAATTACCTAGCACGCTCGGCACTGAGCTGCCCTATCATTGCCGGGAACAGCTGAAAGGTGCGGAACCAGTCCATCCGGGACGAAGCCGAGAATTCATTAAGTTTAAAGGCCTCTTTTTGATCTCCAAAATCCTATAAGTGAGAATTTAAGAAACCGGTACTTGAAGGAGCGGCCTGAAGGGGAGAAGGAGGAAGCCCATGTACTTGGAGTTTCTTTGATCCAGTGCATTTTAATTACCAGGCTGGGTCTTCCAGGTGGCTCTGCTGGGGAAACAGTGTGGAACAGGCCAGCTCGTCATCAGGGTCTGTGCGGGCATATCTGGAGCATCATTTACCTGCCATTTTTTGGAATGGCCTATATACATCATTCCTGTGTGTATAAAATCAGGACCACAGATAACGTCCACTAGAAACCCAGGGCAGTCAAACAAATTACCGTATATCAACGTTTTTGACAAATGAACAAAACCTGCTCCTTCTGAGAGAGAGGCTGCTGGGTGGTAAAGTGGGAGGCGGCGCTTTAGAAACAGTAAAAAGAAGCAAGGGGTAGATTGTGCACCAACAAGTGACTACTGAGGCTCCTCAGCACTGGCTGTGTGATCTTGGAGAATTTCCTCACCTTTCTCAACATCAGCCCCATCACCCACATAAGAGACCTGCCAACCACCTCACTTGACATCCTTGAGAAGCGCATTGTAAAATGCATTAGAAAGTTTAGCACCAAGCACGCACGACTTCAGTTCAGAAACAGCACACAGTAAAAGGATCTTCATAGTAAAACCTGGACCTCAAAAATTCCAAGTTTCATTAATTACATCTAGCCTGTGAAACAGGGAGATGGAAATACTCTAACGGTTTTTCTGGCTCTTACTCATAGGATGAAGATTCCAGTTTATAAATAGTGGCTTTTTCCAAATAAAGAATCTCTTCACTGTCCCTGCGTCATGAAGTCCAGAAATAAACTCTAACATGGTAAGACTGCTGTTTATATACCATGCTCATTACTACTGACAATGGATTATTTTGGTTATAGCCTATAGACGTCTTAGATATAATCTATCCATCCTATAAACGTTTAAATACTTTCTACATTACTGACTTTTCAAGCTTAAAACTAACCTTAGGAATAAGTCATTCAGTCCAGGGGTCAGCAAACTATGGTCCACAGACCAAATCTAGGTCATCACCTGTTTTTGTAAATAAAGTTTTATTGGCACACAACTACAACCATCTGTTTACCTGCTGGCTATAGCTGCTTTCATCCCACAAGAGCAGAAGTGGGTAGCCGCAGCAAGGACTACATGCATTGCAAAGCTGCAAATATTTACTATCTGGCCCTTTATAAGTTTTCCAACCCCTTCCCCGGAAAGAGAAACTGAGGCCAGCAAAGGCGCAATGTGTCCAGCTGTCCCAGGGAGGTCGGCCTATCGTCAGGCCCAGCACGAAGGCCTAGAATACCTGCTGCCTTACCCTTCTCCAAGGACAGACAACACTGGAACAGCTACCCAGGGTGGGAATGGCCATCCTCACCCCTGAGTAGCTCACGGTGACGTGTGGATTCTGCTAACCTGTCAGCTGTTCATCTCAGTTGGCAGAGTGCTGACGCCAATGGCCACACTTCAAGATCTCATCTTAAATATAAATAAGTAACAACGCCTCTAACCTGGGGGAGATGGGGTGAATCTTCTGGGAGGAAGGTGGAAGAAAAGCACAAAAGGGTTTACAAGCCTCCAATTTAAGTTATTTAAAGCTCCCGGTGTGTCATTCTGTACCCACTCCACTTACAGTAATGACATATTCAAACTCCCTTAGCTCAGCCCCTTGATAGCAGTCTTACCCATCTTGATTGCCACCTGAAATAAACAGTCGGAGCAGCTGCCAGCTCGGGCAGGATGGGATGAGGGAGAGGAGAAGGGAATGGCGGTAAGGAGACCCAAAAGGAGACCGGAACACCTTGCATATGGAGGCTGTGGAAGGAAAGTTCTTGACTTGGAGGAAAAGGAAGTGGGGTGTGAATTCTGGCTCTTACACTGTCTTACCTGGGTGACCTCTGCTGAGACTCAGCCTCCCTGGCCCTGAGTGTCCACCTTTGCCAAATGGACTGGATGATACCAGTATCCACCACACAGGTAAAATGAGGGGATGAATGTCCAGGTCCCCAGCCCTCTGGAGCACACTGAAGGGCACAATATCTTCTTGTCCTTTGCATCCTCCCCACCCTCAGTCCATCTTGGGGACTGATCAGCAGCTGGAACAGGGCAGAGTTCAGATGCTCTTATCAGACAAGCCTGGAGGGGGCGTCCACTCCCAGCTCCACCTCCTGGAGGGCTGCAACCTCGAGTCCAAGAGACAATCCCACCAAGACCCCACTTAACAGTCTGCAACACGGGGAATACCACTACCAGCCTCCCAGAGAAAAACGAAATGAGGTGATGTGAGTAAATGGTCTGGCCTAGTATCCCACACTTCACGGTCACTATAAATAATAAAATAACATCTCATTAAATTGCAGTTGGTTAAAGACAGTCCAAAACAATGTGTGTGCAAAGGAATGTGTGTGCGTGAATATACTTCATGCAAGTGTGTGTGTGTGTGTGTGTGTGCATGCGCGCATATTCTTTCTATTTTCTTCAACCGGAGTATAAAGTACCAAAGGGCAGAGGCAGTCTGTCAATTCACCTGTTACCTCCTTTCGCAACCACTGTGTTTCCTCACTGCACTGTGCCTGAGGCCCAGCAACAGAGTCTCCCTGACTTTGATCATTCTGGATTCAAATAAGTTATGCCAGAATCCTGAGAGGTGGCGGGTCCCGCCCAAGGGGACACACACAGTAACACCAGCCACCAGCCAAATGAGAAATAAGCTATTCTGAAGACAGACCCAAATAATGCAGAGCCTAAGCATGCAAAAAGCTACTAAAATATGAGCATAGAAGAACATTATGGCTTTGATACATTCAAAAGCCTCCTTGGTCTTTTAATAAAACACTTGATAAGTCTGCACATCCTGCCAGAGTCCACAAACATTACTGCAAAATTAACTGGGCAGCTTCAGACCCGGCGAGTGCCATGCCAGGGAAGATGGTTTGTGACTGCTTCTCAGACAAAAGGACAACTGTTCTCAGGCAGCAATGGTGGCCACTGTGGGGACAGCCAGAGCTTGCAGAGTGTCCTACTGGAGGCATACTGGGTCATGATGATAAGTGCTAATGAAAAACAAGAGAGAGAGACAGAAATAGAGAAAGGAAGAAAGAGAGGGAGAGAGGAAGAAACCAAGGGTTGGGGACGTGCGCAGACGTGCTACGTGCTGGCAAGTAGACGCCTGTTTGGAGTACTCCAAAAGCCCATCTGGGCAGCACCGACTTCCCTGAAACAAATTGGCCCACGAGATTCCAAGGCAGGTTATGGCTCGAAAAAGAAATCCCACCTCGTGTTTGCAAACACTACCCCTGGACTTGTTTTAAAAGCAGAAAGATAGCAAAGAGAGCTCACCCTCCAGAGCTTTCCATTATGCAAGCCGGACCTGTCTCGTTTCATTATTTCCAATCCCTCTCCCTGGGCAGGGTGGGGCTGGGCGGTGGACAGATCCCCCTTCCTGCTTTAAATCAGCCTGGAAGGGAGAAGTGCTATAACGCACACAGTCATCAGCACACTTAGCTATTGGTTAGATCCAGCTAGAAAGAATCCATCACCAGCTGACAATGCCAGCAAGGCCATGGGGAGGCCTTTTCAACAACAACCTGGAAGGGCAGCCCAGAGCCACTCGGAATGCAAGTCTGGGCAGGAGGAAGCTGGCTTCTTTTTGTTGCATGGTCTCCTATCCACGCAGAAATTAATACCGGAGACAAGAACGGCTCCATTTTGAGGCTAAGTAAAGGTCATGGCCCTCATCCCAGACAGCAGTTCACAAATGGACACACCTGGGGACGGGGTCATAGCTGTCCATCGCCCTGGGCAAACCAACAGCACAGAACCTTCAGCCTGGCCAGTGGGCGGCTGTGCCTTTGTACCCAGGGCAAGCGTGAGAGCCGTTGTGGGAGGAAACAAGCGACAGAGCTTAGCACGGGCACTGTGTCTTCTCAGGATGCCTCAGCAGCTCTCTCCCACGTCAGCCCTCCAGCAGGGAAGACCCAGACCTATGAAGGGGAAACTGTCCCAGACCTGGGCTCCCACGCAAAGTCCACAATCACTCAAAGACGCGGGACGCAGTCTCCTTGAACCTGCTGTTTACATAGGGGCCAGGGGAGGGTGGTATACCCAAAAGCCAGCAAGGGTCATCCCCGCCATGGCAGCAGGGCCATCTGAGGAATGTGTCATCCTCAGGAAGAACCCACTCTCAAGGCACCATCTCCCTTCAGCCAATAGAAAGCGGCCAAATTAAACACATCAGCTGTGGTGACATGTCCTGTCTGTCTGGCTCTCTGTGTCACACACAGCTTCTCACGCTGTTTCCTGCTCGCTGTGGGGCTCCTGGGTTGGTCCCGGCCTGTTCCAGCAGGAGAGCCCAGGGGATAATTTTACTGCTGTCTCACAGACATTAGAGTCAGAAATGCTGACAGGTACAGGTCCTGCATCTTTTCCAAGTCTCCTTGGGCAGTTGACAGGGGAGGGTTCGGCAGCAAAGGGCCCCAGGGAGTCTCGGCTCTCACTGCATTTTCCAGACAGTCACAGAAGGAAGAAGCCCAGCCCCAACCCGCAGGCCTCTAGCAGCTTCTGTGGGAGCTCCTGCCCTGTGAGCCACAGCCCCGCGTCCCTCCCCAGCCACCGTCACTGCCAGCTCCCAGCCTAGGCCCCACGTGGTCAGCAAATGCCAGCAAAACTGCACTAAAAGGCCACTCTGTCTGCTCCTGCCAGCACGTGGGACATCGCACCAGACACACACCAGACTCTTCCATCTTAGCTCCTGCGGAATTTCACTTAAATCACAATGGCCAGGTTCAAGGACAACGTTCTTGAGGACACAGCTGTAGCAGCGGCTAGGGCCACGGCAGCCACTTCTTAGGACTGATGAGGCCACTTCTTAGGACTGATGAGGCCACTTCTGGCGTGTGCCATCCAATCCCATGCAGTGCTTACCTTGCCAAACTGCTCAAAATATTGCTTTACATCTTCCACTACTGTGTTCGCAGATAATCCGCCTACGAATATTTTCTTTGTTCTTGTGACCATCTGCAAGAAATGACAAGAGAAAGGCATGGGTTAACCAGGTTATCTGAAGCAGTGCTCAAGAGGATGCTGAAACAAACCACTCTCCACATTTCTCTAGGAAGGCAATTTTAGATATATTCAGGCTGCACGGCACGGGCCTTCAGACATCTAAGGAAGCTAGAGACAGTCACTCTGCCTATCTCAAGCATTCAGATGGCAACCTAAAAGCCTGAGTTTGATACAGACACAGAGACTTCAGAACCTCATTGGCCACCATGCACAGCTTCATTCTGATGGACAAGCAAAAAGAGAAAAACCACATGTCAAGCTATCTTAAAGCTAAGAGGCAAGAACAAAACAGATCTAAACACACAAAACCTGCTGTCCAGAAACTATCCGCAAAACCTATCAGTAAGAAATGCACACATGATTCAAAATGAAGCGCAGACTGTCTACGCCGAGCTGTGTGTGCTAGGTGCTGGTGTGTACATCTGTAGGCAACACAGACGCTGACCTCACACCTGGGGACCACCCTCCAAGCTCTGTCCAGGATCCCTCCTCCTGATTCCCCATGATTCACCTTGATCCACCCCGCACCCAGTCAAGCCCAGCTAATCCCCAGATCCCCACACCTTTCTTCCTGCAGGTCCTTTTCCTTGGGGTGCCTCTCCACTTCTATGTCTCCAAAATCCAAAGTATTTACTTATCATTACAGCCAGGAGCTAGTCCACCCTTTTCTGAAATCCCCTAACACTGTCTCCATATCCCTGTCTTAGCACTCCCTGCTCTCTACCTTGTGTTAAATGACTTCCTCCTCCAGATAATAAGCTGTGACTCCTCTACAAATCCTCCACCAGGCCCGGCAGAGCAGCAGCACATATAAGCCAACGCTGAATGTTTGGTGGATGCACAAATGGGGCCACATTTCCGAATCCCACCAATTCCAAGGCCGAAGGAGTAGGATACTCAATGGCATCAACTGTTCAGAGTGGGAACCAAAATCTTACATGCAGGAGCCAAAAATCAAGAAAATAAATTTTGTCCTAAAGACTGAGTTTGGGCTTCATGCTGTTTTCATTTTACTGTCACAATAAAAAATTACAGAATTTGGCAGGTGAGGGTCTGACCAGTTTGTTGGCCTATAAACACACAATGTCATCTGTACTTCAACTCGATGTAGGATGCTGAAGTACAGGAGCCACAGCTGCCTGGATCCCTCACCAGGGAGTCTCCTGGCACATCCACCGAGTGAATGAGTGAACCAACCCACCTCAGCAGGAGCCTGAGGTGAGTGATGCCAGGGGCACAGTGGTTACTGGCAGACTGTACTGTGGGGCACTGGAAATCCAGCTCCTGGGTCTAACTCTGGGTGTGACCCTGGGCAGGGCGCACTTCCTCCTAGGTATGCATTTTCTGCAGCACGAGATGCTGGACCAGGGCTCCAAGGTCCCACACCTCATGCCCAACTCCCATGAATCCATGAGCATCATGGCCGTGACGCAGAGAGGCTCGCACACTCCAGGGAGCTCTTGCTTTAGCTTAGCGGCTCCCACAGAAGACACGTGCCACCACAGCCTGCTGGTTGACCCCAAACTTGAATATCCTTGTCATGGACATTCCACGGTGTTTTAAGAGGACGTTGTCCTAATAACTCAGCATACCACCTACTGCCAACTTCCTCCTGCCCATTAGAACCAAGCAGTGGCTTGCTCATGTGTTTAAAGCTGGGATTGGCTATTTTTTCACCCCTTTCCAGATGAATGGGGGATTAGATGAGATAGTGCATGTGAAAAACTCTATGACAATCCCACCACTGTGCACAGCACTGATTCCGAGTATGTCTCATTACCTCGTGGGCATCCTATGCTCGCTCCTTATTGTCCATCTCCCTCCTCATCCATTCCTTAAGTTTCCCCAGTAAATCAAGGTCACTTGAATGGCAAAACTCCATCAAGCCCTTTCCAGATTTAAATCTCTCCCAACACTCATGAATCACCACATTTTACGAATCTAACTTTCCTAATGTATTCATTCAACAGATACATTTAAGTGTGAGGTGCTGGAGCTTACGTTCTAATAGAATGTGGAATGTAATCCACTATAAAATGAAGATATAATAATTGGCCTACCATACAAGGTTCCTATTAGCAGTAAATTAAGTAACATATGCGAAAGCGTCTAACAGGGCACTATGTGGTCGCCAAATAAATGGTCACCGTAACTGAATCCAAAGTCAGTTACTAGACTCACTTTTCAAGCTCAGAACTACACATGCGGTGAAAAGACACGTTACACAAAACGTGCCTTTGAAAAGGCAACTCTTATTGCCCTACTGTCTTCCACTATAATTTCAAAAATACTTTCTGCATCTCTACCTGATTTCAGATGGGCAAAGATTCCCAATAGTTTAATTTCAGATTTTTCATTCCTTTTTTCCCTTACCCCAGCCAAGTAATTAAATATCTGTAAAGAAACACTAACGTGATCTACCAACATGCACTGGTCGAGTTCTCAACTTAAAGGAACTCTGGAGAGCCATACTATAACCTGAACCCCACGGTCTCATTTACACACTGTGTAGAGTTGGGTGGGTACACAGCAGCCCTGTCTATATTCCAAGCGTTCATGTGGACCCAGAGAATTCAACCAACAACATGTCTTCATTCCAAATAACAGAAGTCAACAGATTGTTCATTCCCCAGTAATTGGTGAAATGAAAATCTCTCTTCGTATACCATCCGCTGTTGCCTTATAGCTGTAAACCTGCCTAGCCAGAGCCCTAAACACAGAGGCAGCCATCCAGCTATAAATCTACACAGTCCCCAAAAAGCCTCTAAAGCACTTTTTTTAAAAGAAGGATGAGAAATTCCAGGTCCCAGACAATGCACCAAAGTGTCCAAGTTACTAAAACATCCTCTCCAGGGACCAGCTCAGAAACAGTGATGGATCCTACTCCTCAGCAAACACTAAAAGGAAACTGTTTTAATCAAAACCTCCCAAACATGAAAAGGCTAGTGGAAAGATGGGTAACCCTTGGTTAGCTGCTCACCAGTGTCTCAGCTTTAGAAGACAGGGGCACAGCTTGGGAGGGTGGGGGGCAACGGGGCTGTGCACAGCGACCTCTCTCACCAGGGGCTTGCTGGGGGAAATGGAAGTGATTTACTTTGAGAATCCTGCCAGCATGACTGCCAAATGGACTGTGGCCTGCTCCATAATTTGCATTCTGGTGAGGGACACAGGAGGCAGAGGACCCTAGAGTCACACATTCTTCTCTCGGTTTCCTTGCCATCTCCATGGCTACTGAGGAAGGCAGGAAGCGGGTGGGGCTGGGATGTTGTGCCCTGACTCTCAGTGGGACTAAATGGAAGTCCTCAAATTCCCATCAATACTATGTAAGGTTTGTACGGACACGCGAGGGTGTACGCACACACATATGCACATGCATGGGTGTGTGTTTGGGGCAACTCCAGTCCCACCCCTCAAGTCTTGGCTTCTATTTGCCCCAGGAACCATCCGGTATCCCTGGAACTTTAATCCTGAATACAATGAGCTAGACAAAGTTCCCAGGCCCCCGGGCTCTCTACTCTTTTGGGTTATTAAAAAAAAATCCTCTCCACCCAGGGAAGAGAGCCACCTGTTTTCTTCCTATGACGAGCCCTTCCGGTAGCTGCTTCCTAACCTGCAGCCTAAACACCAGTAGAGTACCCATACAGGAAAGCATACAGGGCATAGATTACCCATACAAGGAAGCAGCGACTGTACCCCCAAATGCTCAGATGGCCCCACTCAGGTCCATAGTGAACTGAGATGGAAAGAGCCACCCATCTGTTTCAGGGAGCTCCGTCCAAAATCCATTAGGAAATTGATCTTAAATTTCCTTTGCTTAGAGTTTTTAGTGGAGAAGTTGCAGATAACATTTTGGTATGTGAGTGCTTCCCACCATTAGAGACACCAGATACCAAGCTGACAGCCCTGCACCATGTGGGGATGGCCCCCTCTCCCAGCAGGCACACCTCCTTTTATGGTTTAAGGTGTCACTCTGGGAAGCAGGAGGTGTCTGTGTGCACGTGTGCATATGCGCGCTCTTGCCCATGTACACAAAGGGCAGTGGGGAGTGTTCAGGCTCTCAGAAATCATTGCTGGAAACTTCTGCATCTAGACCTGTAATTTAACTAAACACTGCTGCTCTCCACATACCCCTTGGCTCCTTAAAGAAAACCCCAGCACCCATTCCAGTTTGGAAAATTGCTGTTTACTCGTAAGAACTGGCCAAAGCCAGTACTAACCAGAGCTGCAAAGAGCACTCCACCTTCCTGCCTCTAAACAGAGGACTGGCTTTTTACGTTTAAAAAATTCCCTTTTAAAAAATGTGTTTGCATCAGAAATGGTCACTAGGAATGGGGCCACTGTTTGTATTTTTATAAAATAGGATAAAGCAAGTGTGTGTGTGTGTGTGTGTGTGTGTGTGTGTGTGTGTTGAAGGCAGAGTGGGGTAAGGAAGGGTTAGAAAAGATAGACTACTTTTAAAAATGAGATTAAAGGGAAAACTTAACTCCAACAGCACTGGCCTAAAGATATTCGTTATCACACAATGAAAACAAAAACAAACACCAAAAGACCCAAATATTTCTTAATCCGAACAAATACATGGCAAGCCAGGAAATGGCTCCGGAGAGCCTTAAATGAGTATGAGGAAGGCCCACAGACATTAAATCAGCTCTGGCTATTATCATGTTCCTTAAAAGACTTCAAATTCCCCATGATGAAAAAATGTGAGCCATCTTCACTGCTCAAGAACACAGGCTTGTCTGCAGATGATCCCTTATCTGTGGGAACCCCAAGGTGGAGAAAGCCCAGGAAAGATGTTAAAATGCTAGCCCTGGGAAGGATGATGCAGACCTTCTAGTTCATCCTCCCCAGTGTGCAGATGGAAAAGTCAAGTCCCAGTGAGATGACTTATGTGCTAGTTAACGGCAAGGCAGGTGTTGAGGAAGACAGCTTTCCCAGGTTCAGACAAGGGATCTATTACTCCATCCTGTCCAGTGAAAAGGGCTCACCAAATTCAGAATCCAGGATGAAATCCTATATATCAGCCAATACAGCAGTCTTCTCCTACCATTCTGCATTTGAGAATTAGGTCCAATACGGCAGTCTTCTCCTACCATTCTGCATTTGAGAATTAGGTCCGATCTTTGTACGGCAGTCACTCGAGCAGGGCTGCCTGAGATCAAAGAACTCCCAAACTCCAAGGCTCCATTCCCCAAGGCGTTTCATTCAAGGGACCTGCCGTCTAAAATCCCTACTTCGCTCCACATTTTTCCATTCTCCTCCACCCTCTCAACTGCCAACACTACCATTCTTGCCACCACCAGCTCCACTGCCATCACCCTCGGGGTCGCCCTCCTGCCACGGTAACTACTATTACCATCACATCTGAATCCAGTGACAAACTTACTCAGCTTGCAAAATCAGAACCCAGGTCAGGAATTGGGCATCTTCTCCAAGTGTTTCTGGATCACATGTGGAAAAGAGACTGGGGTGGATCGAATAGAGTCCCTCCAAAATTCGTGTCTATCCAGAATTTCAGAATGTGACCTTATTTGGAAACAGGGCCTTTACGGACGTGATTAGTTGAGAATCTTGAGATGAAGTTATCCTGGACATAGGGTAGGCCCTAAATCCAACAACAGGTGTCCCTCTAAGAAGAGGACAAACAGACACAGAAAGAAGGTGTCCATGTGCTGATGGAGGCAGGGCCTTGACTGATGTGTCTGCAAACCAAGGAACACCAAGAATGGCTGGCAACCACCAGAAGCTAGGAGTGAGGTATGTGACACTTTTTCCCACAGAGCCTCCAGAGGGAGCCAGTCCTGCTGACACCTTGATTTCAGACTTCCGGACTACTGAATTATAAAAGACTATATTTCTATTTCTTAAACCACTCAGTATGTGGTAGTCTGTTACAGCTGTCCCCCACAAAACTAATATATATACCTATTTAGGAGAAGCCCGAGGATACCACTGCCTTGACCTCACCTTTTTTTGGTGACAGCACAGCCAGAGTCCACATAAAAACTCTCTACCAGTTATGGGGGATGAGGGCATTACACCCACATGTGACAATCTGAATCTGCCCTCCCAAGAAAGGCAAGTCACACCCACCGGCAGGGGCCATGGGGAGTACATCTCTGCCCTAAATGGTCAAATGACACCTGTTTTGAGGTGAGGAAGGAGGAGGACAAAGCCACCTGTAAGGAGAAGCAACCCAAATGTGACACAAGGATTCAAGTTCTGATAAAACACATGATGAAAGTAAGGCCAGGGTTTACTCAAGGGCAGGCTGCTGCCTCATACAATCTGAGATATTGAGAAACGCTTTTCCCCTATGGAAAAGCCCTTTTACTGGTGTCTGCTTTCTTGCCTACAACTGTCCGCCCTCACTGCAGATCGTCTGTGGGCCAGTCCTGGGCTATGCCCTTTCCATGAGTTACCTGACTTAGTCCTCATGTCAATCTTATGACAGGTCCCAGCCATTCTTCCACAGATAAGGAAACTAAGGCTCAGAAATATTAAGCATCCAAAATCAAACAGCACTAGGGAGTGGTAAACGGAGAACCCACATCTTGCCCTTCCTATTCACTGCTCTAACACCTTCATCTGCAACTGTGTCATCTTATTCCTTCCCATAAGAAAAAAAATTGAAGAAAGGAGAGGACTAAGGCCACCATGAGAAGCAGGTATGTCTTCACCTTTTCTGATGTGGCAGCAAAGATGCAAAAATGACAAGCCAGCTCTTCCTGGTGCAAATTTAAAATGGTGCAGCTGCTTTGAGAACAGCCTGGCAGCTCCACAAATGATTAAACATAACGTTACCAGACTGGATGTGATGGCTCACACCTATCTGGGAGGCCGAGGCAGGTGGATCGCCTGAGGTGAGGAGTCCGAGACCAGCCTGGCCAACATGGCAAAACCCCGTCTCTACCAAAAACACAAAAATTAGCTGGGCGTGGTGGCACATGCCCGTAATCCCGGCTACTTCAGAGGCTGAGGCACGAGATTCCCTTGAACCTGGGAGGTGGAGGTTGCAGTGAGCCAAGATCATAACATTGCACTCCAGCCTGGGTGACAAGAGTGAAACTCCATCTCAAAAATAAATAAATAAATAAACAAACATAGCGTCACTGTATGATCCAGCAATTCCGCTCCTTAGTATATGTGCAAGAGAAATTAAAACCTATGTCCACCCAAAACCTTTTACATAAGTGTTCATGGCAGCAATAGTCAAAAAATGGAACAACCAAAATATCCATCAATAGACAAATGGACAAACAAAATGCAGTATATCCATAAACAGAATATCATTCAACTGTAAAAAGGAACGAGGTACTGACCCATGCTGCAGCAGGGATGAACCTTGAAAGCGTTATGCTAAGTGAATGAAGCAAGACACTGAACGCCACACAGTACAGGCTGGGTATCCTTTATCTGAAATGCTTGGAACCAGAAGTGTTTCAGATTTCAAATGCTTTTGGATCCTGGAATATTTGCATTACATTCACTAGTTCAGCATCTCTAATTCCAAAATCCAAAATCTGAAAGGCTCCACCATGCATTTCCCTTGAGCATCATGTCAGCACTCAAAAAGTTTCAGATTTTTTAGAATTCTGGCTTTCGGATTTTCAGATTAGGGATCTTCAACCTGTATTTGATTCCATCCATATGAAAGTCCATAAGAGGGAAATCTGTAGAGACAGCAGGTAAATTAGTGGTTGCACAGAGCCAGGGGAGATGGAGGGAGTGATGGCTAAAGGGTATGAGGTTTCTTTTTGAGGTGATAAAAACGCTCTAAAATTGACTGTGGTGATGGGTACACATATCTGTGAATATACTAAAATCCATTGAATGACACCATTTTAAATGAGTGAATTATATGGTATTTGAATTATATCTCAATAAAGCTGTCAAAAAAAATGACAGGCCAGAGAGATCCCTAAGCCAAGAGTCTGAATACAAAAATGACTTGAAATAAACCCACATGTCCAAGAATGTGCGCCTGCCCACCATTCCCACTGCTTCGTTCCTCATCTAATTCCACAGGCCTCAGGTCACCTACAGTTGACCATTCAAAAAGGATTTAACAATATTTTACGTTGCCGATTGCTAAAATTAATTTAACTTCAGAGGAAACTAATTACAAATATAACCCCGAATGTTTCTGCAAATTCTCCCTCCCTGTATATAGCTATTAGCCAGAGAGCGCCAGGGTTCACACTACAATTTGGCATTCCCTCTAAATAGCTTTAAAATTGGAAGGAAAAACACAGCCCTCGTATATATGGAGCTGGAATATAATTTACACACAATTATACAACATAGTCAGGGCACAACGTTACCTCTGATTAAAACAACAGAAGCTCACCCACAGGAGAACGTGGTCTTGTCATGGAATGACAGGATGCTTCGGTAGGGAGCTGAGGCTCCCCACCCTCATCTCAGAGCCCTCTGCCTAACTCCCTCCCAGGCTAATTTTAAAAATACTACTTCCTCTTAACCTGGGGAAAAAGCTACAGCCGTAGGGGTGACCTGTCCACAGATGAGTATCAGAGAGTAATATCCTAAACAGTAGCACTGACTCCTATTGGGGGCCGGGGGAGGTAACAGAAAAAGGTAGAGAGATGAGGGCTGCCTTGGAAAGCACAGGAAATTAAGGATCATGATCCATGCATCAACCGCTGCGGGGCGAGAGGTGGCTGGCTAGCTGTCATTCCAATCAAAGGCACCCAGGTTTCTCTGCATCTGCAAGCATATTCTCCATCACTCCATCCCTCTCGGAGCCCCTGTGCCCCGCCCCCGAGCCCAGTGCTCACCACACGGTGTTTCAGACCCGCTATGGGGAAGACCCCAAAGACTTTCTCAAGTGTTTGAATGATTACCAATACACTGATGCAATTAAAACCCATAATCTTTTACAACAGTGGTATTAAGCAAAATTAAGTAAGAAACCTTCACCGTTGCTGAATCTGCGAGGAAGTCGTGCATTTCTGCATACAAACGAGGCCCCTCCAAAGCCCCAGCATGGGAAAGGCAGCCAAAGCAGGTTCTTAATAAACCTCAGAAAGAGGTGGGAAAGAAAGAGCCAGACGGGATGGCAGGGCTGGGATGAACTCAATCTTTCCATCTCTGCCTGTCACTCCAGCAGTGGGATCCCGAGTTGCCCACCCAGGGTGGAATTCATCTGAAGACCCATAGGATGACTCACAGTGAGGGGTAGGGCCCTAGAAATGGTGGCAAGATGGTCTCAAGCACAGGCTCAAGGCCCTTTTGCCTACAGAAATGATCCAAATAAAACAATAGGAAGTTTGCATTTCCCAGCATATCTATACTGAGACGTGCTAAATAACTGACCCTGGTTTCTCAGATGAGGTTGGGTCAAGTCTCTTAACAGTTCTGAGCCTCACTTTCTCCCTTCCATAAAATGGGCCTAGGACCCTGGCTGAAATAACATAAGCTGAAACAACAAATGTGAAATTGTAACCCCGAGAACACCATCCACGAGAGGGTTGTGTCTCCTCCAGCACAAACCTTTCTCCGAGCTTCTCCTCCTGGCTGGAATCTCCTCAATGCCTATTTCCAGGCTGGGAAATGTCCGAGGCTCTTCTCACCCACTGTGCTCAGGGTAAAAGAAGCCAGCCCAAGTACGGGCTGCAGGATTTAGGAACACACAACCTTGGTTATAAGCTCAGACCTTCCCTTCCCAACTCCCAAATTGCTCTTTTCCCAAAATATTTCAGTTTATCTGGGTAGCAACTACCAGGGAAAATGATTTCCACACCAAAGTTGAGCATCTCATAGTTCGCTGGAAACAGAAGTAAATAGCCACCCCTTGACTTATCATCCTGGGGAACCTCTGAGTCCTTCACCATGACATTTGGGAAACATCACAGACAGGCTGAGAAACCACATTAGAAGGAATGGCCAAGACTACAGACCCTTGGATACACGACAAATAAGGGAAAACCAAGCTTCAGAGGGAAGCTAGCCCAAGAGAGGATTTCCAGAGTCCATCACTCCGGTTAACTGGGAGCCACCTGCCGGAACGAGGCCTGTTCTCATCAGCACCAATCTGACCTGCTCGTCTTAGGAGAGGGCGCATAAAAACTTTGCTGGTAGGCAGGTTCTAAAGCCAACTTACCCCATCCCCCAAACCCTTCAGTTGATTTCATGAAAAGAACAAATGGCAGCCTCAACCCTTAGCCTTGATTACCTTCATTACCATATTTTAGATGTACATGGCAATCAGTTTCTGATGAGCAAAGTTTTACCTAATCCACACACTGACACTCCTGTAGTACAGAGGTTCTCAATTCTGGCTGCACATTCGCATGGCCTGGGGGAGATTGTTAAAACTTACTGATACCTGGGCCCACCCTCAGGGATCTCACTGGTTCAAGGGGAGGCCTGGGCATCAGTATTTTTAAACACTCCCCAGAACATTCTCATACGCAGCCAGGCTCTGTAAGGAGCTGCTTCTGCCATCTAACGGGAGAAAAGGCAAGGATGGAGGCCTCAACAAAAGCCAAGATTTTTATTTTCTTGTTTTGTTTTTTGAGACAGGTCTCGCTGTGCGGCCCAGGCCAGAGGCCAGTGGCATGATTAGAGCGCACTGCAGCCTTAACTCCGAAGCTCCAGTAATCCTCCCATCTCAGCTTCCTGAGTAGAAGAGACTATAAGAACACATCACCACAACTGGCTAATTTTGTGTGTGTGTAAAGACAGGGTCTGGCTATGTTACCCAGGCTGGTCTCGAGCTCCTGGCTTCAAGTGATCCTCCTGCCTCACCTTCCCAAAAAGCCAGGATTACAGGAGTGAACCACCATGTCTGGCCTTGAGATTCTTTTTCATTAGAATCGTTCCTAAGCATGAGGGGAGAAGAGCCACAGAAGAGCAGAAGGAGCCTGAGATTTGAATGGAAAACTGCTGGGCTCTAGCTGGGTAATTTTAGGCAAGCTATGTGTAAAGTGGAGGCAATACCTATACGTCACAGAGCTGCTGTAAGCATCAAAGTGTCTTAATGTACCTGGCACATAGTAGGTACTCAAAAAAGGTTTGCTGAGTCCTGAGAAAGACCAAGAGGATAAGAAAAGAAACGGCAGCAGAGTGTCTCCAGTGGCAAGCCATGTTCATCAATCCACCCTCTCACCAAACATATTGTGGGGACCCACTGTGTGCCAAGCATGCATGAGATCTCGTCTGTGCTCCAAAGATGTTTACATTCAACTAACAGCCTGTGTTATTTCTAGGATGGTAGAGCTGTAAGGTCACAGGGCTGGGCGTGACCTGCAGCTTAAAGGTTAGGAGAGGAGAGAGAGACAGAAAGAAAGGGGAGAGGGGCATTCCCAGCCTGTCTGCCAGAAGGATGGTCCCAAAAGACTGCAGCACAAGGCATTGTGGGATGTGAGGAGGATAGGCTAGGCCCGATGGGAAGGCTGAACCTCTGTGGAGTTTAAACAGGAGAGTGACTTTTCAATCCAGCTATTAAAAAGAAGAGCAGGGACCAGGCGCGGTGGCTCACATGTATAATCTCAGCATTCTGGGAGACTGAGGTGGGTGGATCACCTGAGGTCGGGAGTTCAAGACCAGCCTGACCAACATGGAGAAACCCTGTCTCCATGTTGTCAAACCAGATGCTTGGCCAGCATGCCTATAATCCTAGCTACTCAGGAGGTTGAGGCAGGAGAACTGCTTAAGCCCAGGAGGCAGAGGTTGCAGTGAGCCAAGATTGCGCCATTGCACTCCAGTCTAGAAGACAGAGTGAGACTCCATCTCAAAAAAAAATTAGCCACGTGTGGTGGTACACATCTGTAATCCCATCTACTCAGGAGGCTGAGGCACGAGAATCACTTGAACCCGGGAGGCAGAGGTTGCAATGAGCTGAGGTGGCGCCACTGCACTCCAGCCTGGGTAACACAGTGAGAAAAAAAAAAAAAAAAAAGAGCAGGGCCACCGGGTGGGGAGGCTGGGTGATCTTAACACTTAGATGTTGACAAGAAAGTGGAGAAAAAGGCATCAACCCACAAGGCACCGGGACAGCAGCCCCAGCAACCAGCATGTGGGCTGGGATCAGCTTCCCCACCAGCAGGTCCCTTCTTGCCCAGCTATTCTACCGTTCCAGAAGCACCTCAGGAGCGGGAGGGCAGGTGGGGGCAGGTGAGGCAGGCATAAGAAGCGATAAGCACATTGTACCCTGGGTACAGCGGTCTTTGGAAACACACTCAGCCATCTGTTAAGTCATAAATTTTACCTGTCAAGAAAAAAAGTCAAATTCCCCCCAGTCCAGATATGCTGATCTGGCCTCTTCCATCATCCACAAGTAACTTCCTTTGAGGGAGAAGGGGGAGACCCAAAGAAGGTTTAGTAGTAAAAGAGAGATGCCAAAATCATCACGAGCAAGTCTCTCTTGCCTTTTATTGAATGTCTCACCCCTCTAAAGATGGAAGATGATTTCTAAACCCAAGAGGGCAATAGAAGCTGAAAAGAGCACTAGATTTGAAGATTTTGGAGATGGAAAGGCCATCATCCTCTTTCCACTCTACCTTTCAGCCTACTTGGCACTCAATCCCAGTGGAAATCCCAGTGGAAAGAGGACAAACTCAGGCAACCCGATCCTGTCATGCATTTACTAGGTGATCACTGAAGTGACTGAACGTCTCTAAACTTGTTCTTTCTTCTACAAAATGGGATTTAAAGAGTTAACACATGAAACTTGCTTATTTGGAATAGACAGGAATGACAGGCATATAATTAAGTCCCTCTTTCCCCTCCCCACCACCTTCCCTTCCCCACCAGTGACTTCATATCTGTCTGCTCATCCGTGAATGGGGATCAAACCTTCCCTGCCTGCTTCATAGGCTAAACAACAGAAGGAAAAGTACTTGGAAAAGGCATGAAACATACTCTGTAAATTAAATACTAATTATTATGAATTCTAGTGCCCTTGATTTCTCAGACACCACCCTGAATCAACCCATCTCCAGCCCATCTACTTCCAAGGGTTAAAGATGTTCCAATAAAAATGATATGCGATCTCAATGCAAGGCAGTGCCTCTATCTGCCTTAACCTAGGTAACTCCTAACCCTTTTAAAGAATAACAGACTGTTGCACATTAGGAAGATCACTCTCTATGAGATAAAGATGGCCATGCCTCAGAGGTAATATTTTTCTGCTACACCAATATCCTAATATATCTGTGCTCTCCACATGCCAGGAACATATTTCTATAAATCCTCACATAAAAGAAAACTTTTATTTTCCAGAGGGATAAACAGAAGAGAAAGGGAAACAACGGTCGCAGCAAAAATATCACCAAACAGAACTCAGTCCGCCAGGAACTTTACTAAATGTGTTGTGTTACAGATGTTTTATAGCCATGATGTCTGTTCCATTTAAAACACTTGCACTAGGCCAACCAAACAATGAAAAAGAAAAAAGGAAAAGATATATTCCCCAATGCGTCCAACCCAGCTAACTGGTCTGGGCTGGCTGTTTATTGAGGCAAAGAGGCAACTGGGGACCTGTAGCTGCGGCCAGAACATGGAGGGCTCATTTTATAGTTCACCCTGGAGGGCTGTCAAATCAGACGCTTGGCCCAGCAAATGGCATGTGGCTCTCTCTAAAGGGCACTTCTGCCTGGAAGCCCAGAGTCTTCTAAGGGGAAATTGCCCTGCACCTGCCAAACACTTAACAAAATCTGGTTCCCTTCCCTCAAGGAAGAAAAATCTGTACAGTTAAACCTCATTTGTCCAACAACACTTAATCATTCCCTCCACAAACATTTGTTAAGTGTCTGCTATGTACAGGGTACTGGGCTAGGGACTCATAGTCAAATCAGCTGCTGTCGGGATGTGCCTTGGAAGGCATGCTTCAGAAGGGAGAGCCGTGGTCAATACACCCTCCAGAACCAAAGCTTCAGAAGGGAGGCCATGGTCAATGTCCCCTCCAGAATGAAAGCTTGAGAATGGAGGGCCATAGTCAATGTCCCCTCCATAACAAAAGCTTCAAAAGGGAGGACCATGGTCAATGTATCCTCCAGAATGGAAGTGAAGGACTTGGATCTGTTTGGAGCACCCCTGTATTCCTAGCACCTAAAAGAATGCCTGGCACACAGTAGGCATTCAATAAATATGGGTTGGATAAATGATGGATGAATGTTCCTGCTCTGAATTACTCTGTAGATTATTCTAGGTTCCTGGACACCCTACTTGCTTCCTCTCTTTCCCCTCAGGTAATCCCAAACACTCCTGGCTCCTATGCTGGGCACAGGACCCAAAAAGATAAAAGGCTTTGTTCCTATGAAGAACAGCTGCCCAAGTTGTGTTCAGCAGCCACTGAGGACACAAGCAGAAAATGCCACAATCAGAAGATCCCGTTAGATGAAGTCAGACAAACCCTTCCCGGCTACTTGGACATGCATAGCTGGTGATTCAACACAGGCATCTTTATATATAAAAAAGACCACGGGTGACTCTTGATAAGAAATCAATCAAAAGGTCAAGTAAAATAGGGAAGGGCCTGGTTACCACCAGCATTCATAGATTCAAGTACAACTTCCAGGGTCTGTGTCACCTACCCCTGATCCATTCCAATCAACTGTTAATGAGCACCTAACAGGCACTGGAACCCCAAACTACAAGATTTCATTCTCTGCCCTTGAAGATCTCCCAGAGGCCTAATACACACCATGGCATTGGTATGCAAAAGAGACAGAGGGAACTGTGATGAGCTCTGTCAGTAGAGTCAGGGCAGGCTTGAAAGAGGAGATGAAACATTCCTCTCCCTGGCCACAGACCCTGTTCTACAAGCCTGCTCGGTCTGCCACCCTGTTCCTGCTGTTTACAGGCCCTTTCTTCCCCAGACCTTCTCTGTGTCCCACAGTGGATCCAGGGCAAATGAACATGTTCAGACACAGGGACTGAGCCACCTGGGACATAGCAAAGTACTCAGTCTGCACAAAGAGAGACCCAGAAATAGACTAAAAGCCAGTGGTACAATTACCCAAAGGAGAGACCTGATCTTGCTAGACTTTTGCTTTCTCATTGGCTAGGGTTTTAAATGACGAGCAGGAGTTTTTGTGTTTTTGTTTTTTGAGATGGAGTTTTGCTCTTGTTGCCCAGGCTGGAGCGCAATGGCACGATCTCAGCTCACTGCAACCTCCACCTGCCAGGTTCAAGCGATTATCCTGCCTCAGCCTCCCGAGTAGCTGGGATTACAGGCATGGGCCACCACGCCTAATTTTTTTTTGTATTTTTAGTAGAGGTGGGGTTTCACCATGTTGGCCAGGCTGGTCTCGAATGAACAGGAGTTTTTCAGGAAGACAAGAGAGAAGGGTAGGCAGTGTCACAGTGGCATGGAATATCATTGCTTATTTCAGGCTCTAAACTTTTGGATTGCTAGAAATCAAGTGAAAAGGAGGGTCTGAGGGGAGATGAGGATGGAGACATGAACAAGGGTTATATCACAAGGAGTCTTGCAGACCATAACAAAGAAGGACTTCATCCTGTAGACAAAGGGTAACCACTCAATGATTTTAAGCTGGTGAATAACATGACCAGCTTTGTGTTTCAGATAGGTTATTCTGCAGAGGATGGATCTAAGAGGTTGAAAATAGAGACTATAAGAACAGTTAGGAGCTTATCACAAGAGTTCAAGATGAAGGGACTCTGAACTAAAGTATGGATCATTTGCATAATAAAGAGGGAAAAGATTTAAGGGAGAGTAGGAGACAAAATTATCAGGGCTGGGTAAATGGCCAAAGACAGAAAGGAGGGAGAGGGAAGGGTCTTGAGTTTAGTGGGTTGCTGACGGTGGTGTCACCCGTTGAGACAGGGGATGCAGAAGTAACAGCTTGTAGA
The DNA here is from genome assembly GCF_001604975.1 of Cebus imitator. Classification (NCBI taxonomy): domain Eukaryota; kingdom Metazoa; phylum Chordata; class Mammalia; order Primates; family Cebidae; genus Cebus; species Cebus imitator. The sequence goes on along the minus strand of NW_016107430.1, from coordinate 4,543,975 downwards.
GGAAAGATAAGTGTGTTCACTTTGAGTATGTTAAATTTTCAGTGTCTGTAGGGCAATCTGTCTATTTGCTCTGGAACTCAAGAGAAAGACCAGACTAAATTCACCAGCGTCTAGTGGTTATTGAAATGATGGGAGTGGATGCGACGATGAGGTAGAGTAAAAGCAAGGACAAGAACGGTTTCAGGAGTTAGCCCAGCATCTTTTGGAAACCCAAAGCACCACCCACTGAACTAGGGGAGAAGCAGGAAAAACCACTTTGCCCATTGCGGCACGTGGTCTCTTGGTCTCTATCCCTCCCCTTGAGTCTTAATGAGCATCTGACTACTTCAATCAACAAAGGACAGCAGAAGGGATGGTACATGAATTTCAATGCTGAGTCATAAAAAGATGCTGCATCTTCCAGCTTGTTCACTTGGAGCCCCGAGCCACCAAGCAAGAAGTCCCACTCCTCCGAAGCTGCCATATTGCAAGGAAGCCCAACCACACAGAACACATGTAGGAGCTCTATTCTTTGAATCATCCCAGTTCAGAAGTCAGGCATATGAGTGAACAAGCCTTCAGATAATTCCAGCCCCTTGCCATCATGTCTCCCATGATTTCAAGTCTTCCCAGCTGAGGTCCTAGACTGGGTGAAAAAGAAACCAGCTGTCCTTGCTATGTCCCATCCAAATTTCTGACCTAAGATTCCAGGAGCATAATAAAAGGATTACCTGAAGCTGCCAAATTTGAGGGTAATTCATTCCACAGCAACAATAACTATAACCCAGAAGTCAGGCCATTTCAAATAGAAAGAAATGGTCAACGGTTTTCAATATCACAAAGATGTTTCGTAGGACGGACGAAGAGTTAGTTTTTAGTCTCACTGGGTCCAGATCTCAGCCACATACTTCCCACGATGGATCTGGGTGCTTGCTGTCTATGTGCTGCAGTCTATGTGCAGCTATCGGCAAACTCTGAGCGGCCACGTGAGCAGTTCTCCCAGACTGGCCAATGGATGCACCAAGCCATGGAGGGACTTGGCAGTCTCTGGTTAGTTGTCAGTATTCAATGGGGGTAAACCTCACTGCTGGTGGCAACTGGCATTTAAAGATTTATCCATAAATATGATAACCACCCCCAAGGCACACCACCGTTAGCTTGTGGTAGTCAACTTTGCCTTTAGAAAGGTAGAAGTCTAAAAAGTCAGATTTTTTTCTGGGTAGAAATGATTTTTATTTTATATTCATTTTATTTTATTTTAGATGGAGTCTCACTCTGTTGCCCAAGCTGGAGTGCAGTGATGCAATCTTGGCTCACTGCAACCTTCACCTCCTGGATTCAAGTGATTCTCCTTGCCTCAGCCTCCTGAGTAGCTGGAATTACAGGCACACGCCACCATGCCTGGCTAATTCTTATTTTGTATTTTTAGTAGAGATGGGGTTTCACCATGTTGGTCAGGCTGGTCTGAAACTCCTGACCTCAGGTGATCCGCCTGCCTTGGCCTCCCAAAGTGCTGGGATTACAGGCGTGAGCTACCACACCCAGCCTATAAATGGTTTTTATGTCTATTATTATTATTATTGTAAATGTCAGTAGTTCCAAACAGCCACCTTAAAAGAGGCTGATGGGCAATGTATTTTAAGAGGACTTTCTTGCTCTTGGCAAAGGGCCTCCCCCTCTTCCTAGGCAAAATCTGAATTCTTAAAACTCAGGGCACATCCAAAACTATGATAATCTTACATTGTTGTCCTCCAAGTGGCATCTGCGGCTCAGGACAACTCATTTCCTGTCCAGCCATTAAGTCTCTGGGTCTCTGTCCTGGCTGGGAAATGAAGCATTCCCTGGCCACAGACCCTGTTATAAGCCTGCTTCGTCTTCTACCCTGTTCCTGCTGTTCACAGGCCCTTTCCTTCCCAAACCTCCTCTGTGTCCCAAAGTGGATCCAGAGCAAACGAACATGTTCAAACACAGGGACTGAACCACCTGGGACACAGCAGAGTCTTCAGTCTGCACAAACAGAGGCCCAGAAATAGACTAAGAGCCAGTGTCACAATTACCCAAAGGAGAAGCCTGATCTTACAAGACTTTTGCTTTCTCAAAACCTCATCACAAGAAATTTGGCTTAGTTTTAACTGTCCTTTAAGCAACATGATTTCTGAGCAACTACTTGGAATGAATCCCTATGGGAAGAACAGAAGTAATAACTAGGACCACTGTCCTCGGGGGTGGAGGGGCTAATATTTTAATCAGGGAGGCGGGACATCTGCAGAAACATCAAAAATTGCCAGCATCATTTTCTAGCCCTTTGCTATCAGTTTCCCAACTACCATTGAAGCTTCTCTTCCTTTTCTGTCTACCCTCTATGCTCCAGCTACATGGCTCTGACCATTGCTCATACTTCCACACCCCAGACCTTCCATCAAGCTGTCCCCTCACTCAGGAATATCCTCCCACCTGTCTTTACCTCCTATCACGATTCTCAGACCCTTAAGTCTTGGTCCAAACGTCTGTGCTCAAAGACCACTGTCTCCACTAGGCCTTCCTTGACCACGAAAGCTTCACTTCCCACACCTCAGCACTCCCTAGACCTTCTCCCGGCTTCCCATCTTCTAACACACTCTATTAATTGGCTTATTACTTGTCTGCCCCCTCCTACCAGAAAGTAAGCTTTGTGATGTCAGGAATTTTGGCTGTTTTGTCCACAGATGTATTCCCAGTACCTGGGCCATTCCATGACAGGCAATAAATATTTGCTGAATGAATGAATGACCATCCTAAAGTGTCTCCCCCACACCCCTCAGTCACATACACAATTCTTTTCTCTCTACCTGCACATGATGTAAACTATTCCTAACAGTGGCATTTCCTTTCATTCTGCTTCCTACTATCGCTAAGTATTTACCCATTAGGTTTAGGTTCCCTGAAGCCAAAGACCAGGTCTTTTCATCTTTGCATCCCCCAAAGCACTGGTGGTGCATCAAGTATATAGCCTATTGAATTTAACTTAAAAATCAAATCTAGTGGAAAATAGGCAAAGAATGCACAAGCTCCCGTGACTCTAACCTTTCTCAAGCCTTTCCTTGTGAGCAGAGCACAGTGCCAGGGCCTCTGATAATATAAAGATGAGCAAGAGGCACACAGAACAGCACTGGCCACACGTGGCTACTGAAGTTAATTTTGAAATGAATTAACATGAAGTGCCATTACCAATTCAGCTCATGGTCACCCTAGCCACATTTCAAGTGCTCAGTGCCCACATGCATTAGCATTCCCTCCATCACAGAAAGTTCTCGACAGCAGTGATGCGGACAGTCTTGCCCTCAATATGCAACCTGCTACTGGGGCATACAGGACAAGAACAAGAAGGACCGGGGGAACAATAAGATAACAGGTCCTAAAAGAACCAACAGAGGCCAGAGGGCTGGGAGGAGGGAGGGTCACTGACTGGGGTAGGGAAGAAAGCAGAAGGGGCTTCAAGGAAGGGGAGATATTTGAGATGACCCATTTTAAAATAGGTGGGTTTGGCCAGGCATGGTGGCTCACACCTATAATCCCAGGACTCTGTGAGGCTGAGGCAGGCAGATCACTTGAATCCAGGAGTTCAAGATCAGCCTCAGCACCATGGTGAAACCCCATCTCTACAAAAAATACAAAACTTAGCCAGGCGTGGTGGTATACCTGTAGTCCCAGCTATTCGGGAGGCTGAAGGGATCGTTTGAGTTCAGGAGGTTGAGGCTGCAGTGAGCCATGATCGTGTCACTGCACTCCAGCCTGGGTAACAGAGTGAGACCCAGTCTCAAAATAAAAATAAAATTGTAAAATAAATGGGTGGGATTTTTCCGGCAAAAGAAAGGGAGGTCAGGCCGAGGAAGAGCCACTGGTGTGGGGGCTAGGGGTATGTGTGAGATGGGGGTAGGGGGGAGCCAGAATTCCAGGCCAGGATTGCTGTAGACCCCCTGAGAACCTGGATGGGAGAGCAGAGACAAACCACCAGAGAGAAAGCCAAGGGGTAACTCGATGCCAAGATCTCCATGGGTAACAGGGACATCAATCAGCACACACACAAGCAAGAGAAGGGACACAGCTGGCGGTGTCAGGTACAGGATTAGCCAACTAGTTTACCCTTGGTGGTAGGGGTAACAGATGTCCAAATTCAAAGCACCCAGGTGCTCACAAAAGCAGAATCCCCCTGCCCTCTTAGACTGTTAGTATCTAGAAGGCAAACCCACAACCACTTGGTTGTTTTGGGGTGGGGGGAGCCAAAGGACTAACCTTGGCCAGCCATTTCTTTCTTCCTTTTTTTTGAGATGGAGTCTCACTCTGTCGCCCAGGCTGGAGTGCAGTGGTGCGATCTCTGCTCACTGCAACCTCCGCCTCCTAGGTTCAGGTGATTCTCCTGCCTCAGCCTCCTGAGTAGCTGGGATTACAGGTGCTTACCACCATGCCTGGCTAATTTTTTGTATTTTTAGTAGAGACAGGGTTTCACCATGTTTTCCAAGCTGGTCTCGAACCCCTGAGCTCAGGCAGTCCACCTGCCTTGGCCTCCCAGAGTGCAAGGATTACAGGTGTGAGCCACCACACCTGGCTGCAGGCCAGCACATGTCACCAAGGAAAAGCCTAAAACCACTTTGAATAAATCCCGCTTGCCCCCGCTTCACTCTCCCTGTTAGAAAGCCAGAATGATGGAGGGTCCTTCAAGTTTCTAACTTGCTGACAAGCACTGCCCCTAACCAAAATGGAAGCCTGGGTGGCTCTGCCTCAGAAGCCGCTGCTTAGAAACCCAGGGCACACACTGAGCTCAAGTTCAGCAGGCCTTCCACGGTCCCGCCCAGGCCGCCCGCTGTGGGTTAAACACTTGATTTATGCACACTCTGGGGGCTCAGCATGGACCGATTCCAGACGTGGAACGAGGACTTAACCAGGTGCTTAAGATGCAGGGCACAGCCTGGTTAATGCTATTGTTGGTGGTGGCTCCACAGATGCGGGTGCATTTCAGCAAACAGCTAATAGTAAGAGCGGGAAGAGGGGAGAGGTGGAAAAAGTCAACCTGACGTTGGCTGGGGTTCATCCTCCTCCCACCCCCGGCACGGGCACCTCTGTGACAACTTGCTTCTATCTCCAATTAGCCTATTTTCAGCAACCAATACCCAGTATGCTAGGCCTTCTATTCAACAGCCTTTATCTAACATGCACATACTTTGCAGGAAAGAAAAAGGAAAAGGGAAAAGAAAAGGAAGGGGAAAGAAGGATGGAAAGAGAGAGAGAAAAAAAAAAAAAAAAAGAAAGAAAGACAAGGAAAGAAAGGATTTCTAAAGTGGCCAGGCCAAAAAAACAAAGAGAAGTTGGGAGGGGTGGGGAGTCACCGTATGCAAGAACAAAGAAAACTCTGGAAACCCCTAGAGGAGCCCTGCCTGCCTCTTCCTATTCAACAATCAAGAGCTGACCAGGTGCTGGACACGTAGCCACTGATGAGGGTTAAGAGGGTGAGGGGCCACTCCAGGGGCCCCACTTCTGTCCCCACAGTGCCCAGCAGGCCCCTTATCGCCAGGCTGCAGGACAGCAGGGGCCTCTGCCTGTTTCAAGAGGGGACCGTGGTGAGAAGTAAAAGGGAGGAGAAGCCAATCCGAGAAATAACTTCCTGACGGCCGACAGCTGATATTCTTAACTGAACACAGGATATGCCAAGAAAGTATCAGGCCTGGCTTTTCTCTCCCTGATAGATGACAAAGCAAAAAAAAAAAAAAAAA
>NW_016107430.1:4535179-4536896 GCF_001604975.1 Cebus imitator | reverse complement strand
AAAAAAAAAAAAAAAAAGCAAGCAAAAAAACAACCGCAGCCACACACGTCTCATAAATCACGACTTTTATTGAAGGCTTCGCCACATAACAGCAACAGTCAAATTGAATAAAGACACCCTTCCGTAAAGCACCAGTGAGAGACCACATCTACCCCAGCCCAGGGTGGGCGGGAGGAAAAACTCAACCTTGACTCAGAGAAGGCATTGGGGAAAGCAGGTCGAGTAGCAGAGACAGGTGGTGGTTTTTCCAGATTATTCCCCAAACACAGGGACTCAGCAGCCAAGAGGAGTGGGGTGAGCCGAGATCACAACAAATGTATGAGGGAGGATGGCAGCGTTTTGTTCCTGAAGGGTCAGGGGTGGGTGAGTTTGATGCGGGGATGGGGAATGAAATAACAACTTCCGATGGGTCTGCAGAACACATGGGAACAGAGCAAAAGCAAGATGGACCCAGGCTGGCAACCGATCCCTGTCAGAGGACTGCGGACACCAGGCGCAGGCTGGCGGCTCACACATAAACCCGGCCACCCGGCACAGGCAGCACGCTGGGCCCACGTCGCTGAGAGAAGCATGCAGCTTCCACTCATTTACTGTCCCGCTCACTCCACATCCGGTGCAGAGTCACAGAGGGGTATTCAATTTGGGGTAAGTCCTTCCTCATGAGCGGCTGGTTCACTCTGGAACCTTCTCTCCAGTGGACCACACTCAAAGCCTGGTATGCCAACACCCCTAAACTTGGCCAAACTAAGTAAGAAATTAAGGAAATACATAAGAAACGGGCATGGTGGCTCACTCCTATAATCCCAGCATTTTGGGAGGCTGAGGCCAGGAGTTCAAGATCAGCCTGGCCAAGATGGGGAAACCCTGCCTCTACTAAAAATACAAAAATTAGCCAGGCATGGAGGTACACACCTGTAATCCCAAAGCTGAGGCAGGAGAATCGCTTGAACCCAAGAGGCAGAAGCTACAGTGAGCCAAGATTGTGCCATTGCACTCCAGTCTGGGAAACGACAGAGGGAAACTCTGTCTCAAAAAAAAAAAAAGAATGCTCATAAGGCCTTCACCTCTGACGTGGGATGGAGTGAGCAGATGAGAGGTTCTACCTAGTTCTATCCTCCTTCTTGTCTACTACTCATCAAAACAAAACCGCTTCTTTTTTTAAAAAAAGTAATGAAGAGCAAGGGGAACAAGTGAATGCATGTCTTTCCAAATTCTGCCAATTGCAAAATCCAGAGAAATACATTTATGGTCAAATATATTTGAAGTCCTTGTCGTAAAGATGACAACTTCCATAGGGCAAGTCACTGCCAAGGTGAAGGGGCACGAACCTCTGAGCACAGGAGGCCCCCTTCCAAAAACCCCTGCTGTACTGAACTGTGGAGAAGCCCTGCTCACCTGGGCACAGCCCCAGATTCCCTGCCCTTTCCCCAATACAGAATTCCAACTGTGTAGCCAGCCACAGTGACGCAACACAAGAGGTGATGCAACAGGGCAGAAGGATCTCTAAGGAAACGTTGTAAAGCAGTAGATGCCCTGATTCAAGTCAGAATTAAAGAGTAGCAACAAAAATTAGCCGGGCATGGTGGTGTACACCTGCAGTCCCAGCTACTGGGGAGGCTGAGGCAGGAGGACAGCGCAAACCCAGGAGATGGAGGTTGCAGTGAGCCAAGATCACACCATTGCACTCCAGCCTGGATGACAAAGTGAGACTTCCTCT
>NW_016107430.1:4525363-4535140 GCF_001604975.1 Cebus imitator | reverse complement strand
AAAAAGAAAAAGAAAAGATTAGCAGACTCATACCTGAGGGAGGTCAGGCTTGGCTCATTCCTACCTTCTGAAGTGACTCTATCCCAAGCACCTTAAAAAAGGTGTTACGTGTCAATGTAACACCCAGAATGACCATGTCCTTCCTCTTTCCTGGGATGGGAGTAGGAGGAGCCCAGGAAAAGGTGGGATCTTATTCACATGCAGGTCTTGGCAACAAATGTTGCCCAAAGGCAAAGAGCAGAAATTCTCGATTCCAGAGAATTTCTGAGCAACTGAGATGCCACATTTTCCCCAAAGAGGAAGACACAGTTTCTGAAAGGTTAAGGTTTAGCCCATCACCTACTCATAAACAGAAAGCGCTTCAAAGAAGTGAGGAAGACAATGGTGGGCCTCAGAATTCTTATTTCTGCTGTCTAACTTTAGGAGAACAGAAAATCTCAACCGGAAACTCAGATCTCCAGTCAATCTAGCGGAAGTTTCTCCATCTCCAGAACACGGGGTCATGAGAAGTCAGGGCCTCACGCGCCACGCTTGACCCATTTGACTGTGCACCTTTCAGGGACTCCCTACCTAGGAGAGAAGGGATTTGAGCAATGAAAACCAAGTCCAAGCAGACACCAGTTTGCACTGGAGAGGGCAATGAACTGGATCCAGACCTGGACGGGGTTCCCAGACCCACTGCCTGCTGGTTACTTGGCCCTGAGCAAGACATTTCATGCCTTTGAGCCTTAGTTTCCTCATCTAAGAAATGAGACAGTATTTCCAAAGTATCGTATACCTTTTCCCCAGGGATCACACTGGATTCTATGTGAATGTGCTCTGTCAACCTGAAAAGGCACTGAAGGTTTCAGTCTTGATGACCTGCCAAGCAGCTCACCCATCGCCTGTTCAAACACATGATTTTCCTATCTCTGACATCCTGTAACAGGGCCTGAGGGGTACTGGAGAGCAGGAACTCTAATCCCATGTTGGCGTCAATAGCCGATCACCTAAAGACAGAAATCTTCTCTCGGGAAGATAAGGGAACCCAAATATCATCTAATTAAAGCAAGCAGCTGCACACAAGTTCAAAGGCGGGACAGGCTGACTCAGCCTGCCGTTCCTGGGCGGTCAGAGTGAGCATCAGCTAATGTGGCCTGGGGTGCCTGGGCTACGGGAACAGGCATCTAGCGGTAAGGGCCACACACATGAAAGGTGAAGGAAGAGGGCAGGGGAGTCTCACGATCCTTCACCTCTAAATTTACCTATTTGTACTCAACACCACTCCCCATGCCCTCAAGTGGTTGTATCTCAGAGTCCCCCAAATAGGTTCATTCAGAGTGGCCTCTGTGACTCCGTTTGCTGGGCAGGCCTTAAATCCACTGCCTGAAGTCATTATTGAATTCTTAAGTAGGAGGGTGTGATCACATTACATCATCATGTCCTCTTCCTCCTCCTCGACTACTCCAAGAAGCTCTGGCTGGCTTCGCAGGCCCGCTCCCCACCCCGTGAGCCCATGGCTTCCATGCTACCTAGCACACAACCCTCCCTATTCCACCACCATTTCTACTTGCTCAGAAATTGTTTTCTGGCAAAGCTTCGCACACCTGAATAGAAAGGTGAACGCATCTAGAGACAGAACTGCATCTCTGCCCTCTTGAGTTGCCTCTCCTCAGCTCCTGGCTCTACACCATGAAGCAGAATATTTTGCACACAGCCACTTGGGAAGCTCCGCTGACCTACTTGACTAGCTGGAGGCCTGGGAAGGCTGCTGACCACTGCCTGCCAGAGGCTTAAATTTGCTGATCACTATACTTTATGCCACCTCTCGCTCCATTTTTGACCCCCTATCTAAGTTCTCTCATCCTTCTCCTACAGTATGATTTTCAATTGCTGGGTGTTCGTGGCTAAGCCTCCCCATTTAGTAAAGATGCTGCATTAACCCAGCCACATCCAAACTCAGAGCTGTGTGAACCCTAGGCACTTAGCCATCACACCAACAAGCTGGCAATGACCAGAAAGAGCCAAGAAGAATGTTCCATCTGTAGGAGGAATATTCGTTCAGGGCTGTCCTGAAGTCTCACAAGAGATGCTGAAGAGACGGAAACCAAGACGATCATTCCCACAGTAGGCAAGACTAGTGCTCTGGGTGCTGTCTTGCCTAAAGCACATCCCTAATGTCAGTTGTACCTGGAATAAATGCTAAGTGGCTTCCTTGCTAGATCAAAGATAAGCATCTTTTTATTTTTATTTATTTGTTTATTTTTGACATTGAGTCTCATTTTGCTGCCCAGGCTGCAGTGCAGTGGCACAACCTCAGCTCACTGCAACCTCTGCCTCCTGGGTTCAAGTGATTCTCCTGCCTCAGTCTCATAAGTAGCTGGGACTGCAGGCATGTGCCATTATGGCCGGCTAACTTCTGTATCTTTAGTAGAGACAGGATTTCAGTATGTTGGCCAGGCTGGTCTGAAACTCCTGACCTCAAGTGATCTGCCTGTCTCGGCCTCACAAAGTGCTGGTATTACACACGTGAGCCACTGTGCCTGGCAAGCATCTTTTTAAATTTTGGATTTTGAGGGAAAATGTAGGGGTCCTCAATAGTATGAAGTAAATAAAACTAGGAAAAGGGCAGGAAAAAATATTGAGGAAGTTAAAGTTTTAAGGTCAACTATCAGGATATAAGTTCAAGGGCTAGAGAGGGAACCTTCAATACTCAAGTTGGAAATGGATGTGAATTGAATTTCAGTCACATTAAGTATAAATTACCACATACCACTTATGCCTAGGGTTGCAAAAATGCAACATGTCTTCAAATGATATATCCTAAAACAATACAATGTAGTGCTGCAACCCTATTGACGCTATGTTTCTGCATATAGCTTCTTTGTCTGTCTTAAATTCTGGACAATTCTCTACTTGTCTAGCCACTTCTTTTTGTTTTTTTTTTTCTCTGCCAGTCTACCTGACATGGCTGTAACACAGAACTCAAGTCTGTTTCCTACCATTTGATCTGTTTACTGGTATGGTAAGTTGGTCACCATCCTCCAGTCCGACCTCCTCCCCATAAGCCTTTCTGTTATACAGGATCTGGAAAATGAAGGATTAATATTCCAGGTTCCCTTGCAGCTACGTATGAAAGGGAAAGCAGTATATTCTGTACTTTAACTGTTTCCCCTGGCAACATGGCCAGGGAGGGGTTTGGTTATTCTGCAGCAGCATCCTGTGTTTCTACTGACTAGCCATGGAGAACCTATTTTGCTGGAGATCACAGCAGGACAGTGGCAGCCATGGCAGCCTTCAGATGGGGACAGTGTGGCAGTGGTTCTGAACCTGGCAGCTACAGCATCATCTTCCCCATCTGGTAGGGACTTACAGATGACAGAATCGGCAGTAGCTATCTGAAGACCCAGATCTGCTGCATGGCTCTGAGGGCTGCTCCCAAAAGCACAACCTAAAGGTTTCTGTGTATCTCCTGATGATTTCTGAAAGCATTTTCACGCCCTCAAACAAATTCCTTTCTGCCTAAACCAGAAGGGAGTGGATTCAGCTCTCTGCAACTAAAACTAGACTAACACATGGCCTTTGTTCTTGTTTTTAAAAATAGATCGATATCTTCATTTAAAAAAAAAAGGACATAAACTAGAACCTGAAATCTGGGTTTTGTTCCTAACTGGCTGATTGACCTGGGGCAAGGCAATTACTAATGTTTGTTGGGCCTCAGTTTTCTTATCTGTAAAATGAGAGGGTGAAATTTGATCTTCCGGGATTCTAACATGCCGAATATTTGGTAATTTGGTGGTCTTATGTTTTTTGTTTGTTTGTTTGTTTGTTTGTTTGAGATGGAGTCTCATGTCACCCAGGCTGGAGTGCAGTGGTGCAATCTCAGCTCACTGCAACCTCCACCTCCTGAGTTCAAGCGTGCCTCAGCCTCCCAAGTAGCTGGGACTACAGGCACACACCACTCCAACCCCCAGCTAATTTTTGTATTTTTTGGTAGAGACAGATATGTCTCTACCACTTTGTTGGCTAGGCTGGTCTCGAACTCCTGACCTAAGGTGATCCACCAGCCTTGGCTTCACAAAGTGCTGAGGTTACAGGCGTGAGCCACTGCGCCCAGCCATAGTTGGTTAGTTTTAAATCTAGATGCCCTTTACTTTCATAATTCTGAATTTATTTTTGCAATCAATTAATCAATACAACTGATGCCTCTTGGTAGGAAAAAAAACTGTCCTCCTTCTCATTGGGGCAGCAGATTTCAAATCACACTCAGAAACACCAGGTTGCCAGGTGAGAAAACTTCGTTTTCAACTGGAGCTAGACATTTCCTTTGAAGAAACAGGTTTGCAGTGGTAGGAGAGGGTGAATAGGGACAATGAACAGCACACCCCTTTACAGCTTCTTCCAGAAAGGGGAACACTACTATTGGTTTCTGTATCATTTATATTTTTTACATCAGAAAGTACTCATCGATAATAAACTGAATAATAAAAGAAACAGAAAATAGGCACGGCTTGTTTTCAAACTTCTGTTCATCTGTAACTTTCTTCCTCCAAAAAAGAAAATATATCAATATGTTGACCCCGATTATTTCTATGTGGTGAGAGCTCAGGTTTCATTTTATTTTTCCTACTTTTTGACATTTTCCAAATTTGCCACACTTACAAACCCAAGCAGTAAAAAGACAGCAGGAATCTTCCTCATTCTCTCCCCTCTTCCCACATTGGTGGTGGTGGTTTCTTGGAACGGTTACACTGAAAGTTCTGATTCAGAGGAAAACTATTTCCATCTTCAAACTCGGATAAATGTTAACCAAATAAGATACACAGGTGGGTAGGTCAGTGTGTTGAAGATAAGTAGGTAAGTAAACAAATAAACCCAAAAGAGAGAGCTTTGACAAACTACACTGAAGAGGGCTATTTAAAATAAGAAATTTAGTCCAACTTGATCCAAGAAACCCCAATCTTTTAAAAATTAAGCCTTCCCCTTCAGCACAAATAAAAATGTTTACCATAAACACATTTTTACAAAAACAGTAATTTTTTAAAATTAAGTTAATCTCTCAAATTTTTGATGAGGTTAAAAAATAGTACTATTCTCCTTATGCAGGGGGCAATATAAGATGAAAAATTAGGAATTATATTTAAGTATATATATAAAATAAATATTTTCATAATTTAAAGGAGATTATATATATAATCTCATATATATTCTCCTTTATATTTTTTTAAATATATACATATATAAAATCTCCTTCAAAATATTCATAGCCTTTAGCCCCAAAATTCCACTTCTAGGTATATATATATATATATTAAGGAAGTGATCAGAGATGTTGCTTAGGGGTTATGTACAAGGATATTCCACAATGTTACTTATAATAATAATAATAAATCATTAACCAGCTAACTATTCAATAATAGGCTTTCGTCAAATAAAGTATAATCATAAGTCAAAACACCACGTAGACAAGAAAAACCACAGCATAAAAACAGTGAATGAGGAAAATATGATAAAGTTATAAAGGCAGGTTAACAAATGACGTGTGTGTGTGTGTGTGTGTGTGTGTGTGTGTGTGTGTGTGTGTCTATACATAATTTTTTGCCTTTTATTTTTTGCCATGGAAAAGGATAGAAAAAAATGTACCCAAATGTTCATAGCAGTTATCTCCGAATGGCAAATAGTGGGGTTGAGGGGATTTCTACTTAGTTCTTGCAGTTTTCCAAAATTTTCCCAAATGTTTGTGATTGGAGGAGCATGGCAGAAGCAGTTATCAATGTTCTAAATAAACAAACTGCCCAAGTCTCTCCTTTTTGTAAATGTCCACGTTGGAGTTAAAAACACTTTTACCACAGACCAATCTCATAACTTTACCCCATGAACTGGCTGAATGGAATAAACACTGAATCCTTGCCGTGTTTTGTGGCTGGAGTGGTGTTTTATGCCGTTTTTTAAATTAATCAATTTGAGTCACGAGCATTTGAGACGTGTCTATTTTACAGGATTGAAATTTACATTTATCTCCTTTTTAAAAGCCCATTTAGCAAATTAACAAGAAAACAGCAACACTCAGGGAAGATACTGAGCCTACTGCATGCGTCATATACAAAATAGCAACTATATAATTGACCTTACAGGATTCTCCTGCGGATCAAATCAGATTGTCTTGTAAGGAACTCTGGAAAAAATAAAATGCTATATAAGTCACAGTGAAATATGAACATTGTCATTTAAAGTCCAGCTGTTGGGTGACTTCAACACAGGGTTTCTTCACTCTAATGAGGCCATTCAGGTCCGAGCACCAGAGACCTGTGCCTTCTGACCCTCAGTGCAAAGCTGTGTGTGGCTGTGTTGTAGGGCAACTCTCTGGGTATAGGGTCCATAACTTTCCCACCATGATCCCTGGGCCCAGACAGGTTAGAAACACAGCTGTCAGAGGTTAAATCCATCACCAGATGCAGAGGAGTGCTATCTAGTCATCGAAGCAGGTCTAGCAGGATCTCAACTTAAAACTCAACAGAAACATCTTGCAGCCAACTGGCCATCACTGAATATCCCAAGAGTCTCATTCCAGTCTTAGGACTAACTCCTGATAACACCCCCGGACCTGGTCTCTGGGCAGAAAAGAACATGAGAGAGCAACGGAGGCCGCAGACGGGACAGCAGCCTTGGGTCAAACGCTGGCAGGCAAAAGGCCTTTCCAAGGGACCCTTTCTTGCTACCAGGACTCTGTGATATGGCAAAACAGAAAGGCATTTCTTCTATTTGGAAAGATACATGTAATCCTACTCTTTGCTGATTCACACTGTCCTTTTCCACAGTCTAGCTGAATTGGGGAGGTTCTGCCTAAACGTTTAAGATATTTTGATTAAAAACGCAAACAGCAGCAACAATCACAAGACCTTAGGCACCCAGGCAGGCCTGGGCAGGAAAGAGCATACACATTCCCCTTCCGCTAACCTCAGGATTCACGGCTCTACCCAAACCAGTGGCTTGACATTAACTCGCTCAGTTAATCATTCAAACCCATGGGCTGGGCAAGTTTTAACATTTCAATGTTGGTTTACAATTAACCCAGCTACAGTGTTTTAAGGTGTTTGATTTTTAATTAGTCTATTGATTTGCCAATCTGGTTAACAATCTTTGATTCCTGTGCCCTTTATTCTATCTTCTATTCTTGTGAAGAAATGAAGAGTGGACGATACTCTGGCTCTTTTCTCCTGGAAACCACTCCAGACGATGGCCCCTTCCTTCCCCAGGGACACAAGACATGGAGTTAAGAACAGAAGGCATGAGGCCTGAACACCAGGATTCTGTGTGACCTTGGGCAAATTAAGGTAACTTCTCTGTGCCTCTGTTTCTTCATCTGTAAAATGGGATGATAGCTTTTACTCACAGAAACAGTGTGATCATTAAAAGACATGACTCGTAAAAACCCTCAGATCAGCACCTAATGCATATGTGGGCCCTGGACCCCTCTTTTCCCTTCCTTAGTGGTTCAGAAGCTTTATGAATTCTTAATCAGAACATGTCAGTATCTTCCTTTGCAAAACCAAGAGCAGCTAAGAAAGTGTATGCCTCATGGAATACTTTCTAGGAACAAAACCAGAATGAATTATTCATCAACAGGAGGGTCCCTTTCCCTGGCAGATTTAGGCATGTCTATTAAATAAGGTCTGTCCAACCTGCTTTATTCCTAGGAGAGCAAACAGGCTCAGAGACTCTAGAACCTTCCCAAGGTCATGCTGCTTAGAATCCAAGGTCCGTGAACTACAACTGGCTGCCCCTCTCCTCATGCTGTGTTCTTGCCCCTTTCCCTACCACAGGTTGATAGATAGAGTAAAGAAGGAATGGCAAGTGTCCAGTAATACCTGCTGCCATTCTGACATAGCTGACAGGGTGGCATAACCCTGGCTTGCTGCAGGACAACTGTGATGTCACTCTCAACAAAAGAACCAAAAATGGTACAAAGAGCACCCTGTCATTCCCACCACCAGAGGTATACAGTGCTACCAACCATCAGTGGAGCAAAACATGCCTGGGAACTAACTTCACCAGTATTTCCATAATCCTCACCAAATAACTGAGATGCAGCCTATTTTGGAAATCCCTGGTAGAAAAAAATCCCATGGTGAGGCCAGGATGACCCTATTTCTGCTCCCACTGACTGGGGAAGAAAAGCTGACATACTGATATTTCCTGCATGCTGTTCCTTCCTTCTAGAATGTTTTTTCCTTCCTTGTCTCTTTGGTAAACTTCTATTCATCCTGCAAAGCCCAGGTAAGAAAACCACTTGCCTTGAAAGGCTTCCCTGACATTCTCTCCAGCTCACTCACAAGCACCTGTTATCTACCCCTAGACCTCTGCCTATATTTTAGGTACCCAGCATATAACTTCAACTTGCCACTCATCTGCCTATATTTTAATTCTGCAGTTCTAAACATTTTTGGTGTTATGACACCTTTACGCTCTTAAAAAAGTGACGGCCACCAAGGCAATTTATGTGTGTTATATCTCTCAATATTTATATTAGAAATTAAAATTGAGACTTTGTTTTTCTTTCTTTTTTTTTTTTTTTGGAGTCACAGTCTCATTCTGTCGCCCAGGTTGTAATACAGTAGCAAGATCTCAGCCCACTACAACGTCTGCCTCATAGGTTCAAGCAATTCTCCTGCATCAGCCTCCAGAGTGGCTAGGATTACAGGTGTCCGCCACCATGACCAGCTAATTTTTGTATTTTTAGTAGAGACGGAGTTTCGGCATTTTGGCCAGGCTGCTTTCAAACTCCTGACCATAAGCGATCCTCAGCCTCCCAAAGTGCTGGGATTACAGGTGTGAGCCACCGCGCCCGGCCAAACTTGAGATATTTTTAAACACAGAAATACACATAGTCCATTAGCCAACCGAACTATGATGTCAATAGAGGTCATGTAGCCTGTGAAAAATTCTACTATATATTCATAAACGAGTGAGAATGAAAAGACGAAGTCTTAAAATTATTATTTTAAAAGCTTAATCACAGACTGTTTGAAAGGTTATCAGGGATGCCAAACCACAATTTGGGTACCGCTGTTCTAGTTCATTCATTTGGCTGCTTGAGGACTGGGTCTATATCTTTTTTTTTTTTGAGACAGAGTCTCACTCTGTCACCCAGGCTAGAGTGCAGTGGCGCAATCTTGGCTCACTGCAACTCCACCTCCCTGGTTCAAGCAATTCTCCTGCCTCAGCCTCCCGAGTAGCTGGGATTACAGGCACGTGCCACTACGCCCAGCTAATTATTTTGTATTTTTAATAGAGACAGGGTTTCACCATGTTGGCCAGACTGGTCTCGAACTTCTGACCTCAGGCAATCTGCCCTCCTCAGCCTCCCAAGGTCTATATCTTACATATGTCTGTGAACTGCTTTTGACCACGACCTAAAACCCGGGAACCCTACAAAACCACCTGTGGCTCCCCATCACTGGAGGAGAACTTGCAGCACACTCCATCTGCTGCCCAGGTCTCCAGGATGCCACAGAGCTGTGGGAGGGATGGCCTGGTGGGGGATGGTACCTCTCTGCACAGGCCCACACAATGGCAACGCCAACCCTGTCTCCCAGAGTGAAGCATCTCTGCTAGATCAGCTTCAACTCGGGGAATGAGCACTCATGACATTTATTTACAAAAGGCTTCTCTCTGGAGAATTAAGAGTCCCTTGCAGGTAGGGATTTTTTTTTTTTTTTTTTTTGAGACAGAGTTTCGCTCTTGTTACCCAGGCTGGAGTGCAATGGCGCGATCTCGGCTCACCGCAACCTCCGCCTC
>NW_016107430.1:4489218-4525313 GCF_001604975.1 Cebus imitator | reverse complement strand
CTAATTTTTTGTATTTTTAGTAGAGAAGGGGTTTCACCGTGTTGACCAGGATGGTCTCGATCTCTTGACCTCGTGATCCACCCGCCTCGGCCTCCCAAAGTGCTGGGATTACAGGCGTGAACCACCGCGCCCGGCCTGCAGGTAGGGATTTAAGATGCTCTGGTTTTCTTTCCACTGATCACCCTTAACAAGCCTCCAGGGAGGGGCCCAGGAGCTGGGTCTGCTGTTCCTAATTTACAGGAAAAGCCTGAGGCAGCTTTGAGGAAAGGGGCTATTCTGGCCCAATGGGGCAGGCCATGGAAGCAAAGGCCTCTCTAAGGCCCAAGACTCTTCCTGAATCCTCAGCCAAGACAACAACATCACAAAGAACAACCGTATATTAACTGCTCACAACATACACCTCATTCCGTTCAGCTGAGATCCCCTCAGACGGGAAGCGGATGGGAGACACTCCAGACCTCACCCAACCACTGAGTTAATATTCCACTCATATCTCCTGATACAACTTAAAATTTGGAAAAAAAAAATTTTTTAATCACAATTCAGAAAAACACACCCACACATCTTGTTCACTAAGCATGAAGCCATTCCCCTCATCGCAGCTCCGTCTGTGCTCTCCAACAGACAGTGGAAGAGAAAGAAATGTCATTTTCATACCAAAATGCTGCCTCATTCTTCCCCTACAGGGCCCCTACCTGGGTGTGTGTTTGCAAGTCTAATTTAGATATCACTATTTGAATATACTTTCGAGCTTGGAAAACAAGCCAATAGTTCAGAGGAGCCAAGGCAAACTCAATCTGACAGCCACAGCCCTGATGCCTGCCAAGTCTGATTGACTAGTTGGATATATTTAGATAGGAGAGAGGAGGGGGCTCAAACACTGTTGTGCCTCTGAACTCAAGAATACTGTGTTGGTAACGACAGACTAGCAAATAAACAGCCAACAGCCATTCAGCCACATCATCTGGTATCCCAGGCACAGGATCCTCGCCTCCGTAAATTACGTGGAATTTCAAAAGCCACCCACGCTATCGCAAAAAATAAATAAATAAATAACAGGCAATTAGAAAGGGTTCTGCCATGGCATTCCCTACCGTTACTTGTTAGAAATAAACAAACAAATAAGTAAATATGCTCTGTTCCTTGGCTGTCCCCAGCTCCTCGCTCCTCCCCTTTGCTTTCCTGTTCCAGGATAAACCCTAGGAAGCAAAGACAAGGCCAAGGGTACCCAGTGCGGTCCTAAGCCCTGGCTGCTTTTTTTCTTTTGTTGAGACAGAGTCTTGCTCTGTCGCCCAGGCTGGAGTGTAGCGGCGAGATCTCGGCTCGCTGCAACCTCCACCTCCCAGGTTCAAGCGATTCCCCTGCCTCAGTCTCCCGAGTGGCTGGGACCACAGGTGCGTGTCACCACACCCTGCTAACTTTTTGTATTTTAGTAGAGGCGGGGTTTCACCATGTTGGCCAGGATGGTCTCGATCTCCAGACATCGTGATGAACCCACCTAAGCCTCCCAAAGTCCTGGGGTTACAGGTGTGAGCCACTGTGCCTGGCCGGCTGCTGCTTTTGCAAAGGTTCTGTTGTAAACTTGGCCCTCTCCACCTCTAACTACTACATGTGTAAAAATAAAAAGTTAGGGATTGTCTCTAATTCTTTCTTTCAAGGGTTGGAAGCTTAGGAGTAGGACATGATCAGAGCTTGAATTACAGAATGTGTCTCCAAACCTCCACATCATTCAAACACGTGATCCCTTCAGGGGAGGGAAGAGGTGTGAGAAGGGCCCAGGCTCGGGGAGACAGATGCTCTGCAGCACAAAACCCCAAACCACCAGTGGTCTCGGACCTGGGGACAGCAGATTTACCTTCAGTCCACCTCAACTTCCCCAACTGAAAAGTGGGGACAGTAATAGCCAACGCGGGGCGTGTGGCTCCTGCTTATAATCCCAGCATTTGGGGAGGCTGAGACGTGTGGGACTGCTTGAGCTCAGGAGTTCAAGAGCAGTCTGGCAACATAGCAAGACTCTGTCTCTGCTAAAAATACAAGAAAATCGCCTGGCATAGTGCACACCGGTGGTCCCAGCTATTCGGGAGGTTGGGGTGGGAGGATCCCTTGAGCTCAGGGAGGCAGAGTTGAAGTGGGCTGCTATCACGCCCACTGCATCCAGCATGGGTGACAGAGTGAGACTCTGTCTCAAAAAAAAAAAAAAAAATCCAATAATGGGAAGATTCCTTGACTGAGACTCCACGACGTGCCACAATCTGTAGAAGACGCTGAGATATGTCTAGGAATAAAGCAAGAGTCAGATAAGATGGGCTGCATAAGGGTCTGAGGAGCACAGGAACACTGTCTAGTAAGTGCACAACCGTGGAAGCTTGTCTCCCAGGACAACAGCCTCTGTTTGCTAGCTGCCAGCCTTTCTCACGCCATCTCCTCCCCGACGAGGCCTCCCATTGGGTGTTCTAGTACACAGAGCCGTGAGCTCACTATCCCCTCTGCCAAGAAGGCTCCTCCCATCCCTCCTGATTTAACCTAGCTCATGCTAAGTCATTTCTCAGAGAAGCCCTCCTAATGTCTCCCAGTAGACATTCCCAGGTCACCCTCTACCCTGCCTCCAGAACACCCTTCTCAAGTTGTACTGATACAGCTACTCAAGGAAACAGGGCGGTATCTGTTCCCCACACTTTCCCGTGAGCTCACGCGGGCAGGAATAGAGTCTTCCTTCGCCACTGAATTTCCCCTTAGCATTTAGAAAAGCTAAGGTTACCTAATGCATATTTGTTGATAGAACAAACGAATGGATGAAATAACTATTTACAGGAGGTAGCTCAGATGTGCTCAACAGCCTGTCCTGCAGCTAAAAACATCCTGTATCACAGAACTAGTCCCAAAGGAAGACATGTTAAAAAAAAAAAAAAAAAAAAAAAAGCACTGTGCCTCAGTTTTCTCATCTGCAAAATGACGTTCTGGTAAACGCTCAAGATCCTCAGATTTTCTTTAAAATGAAATCTCAACACAGGATGCATTTCTCTGCATATGACTGGATCGTTGGAGACAGCAAGTATTTTCTTATGAAATAAAAGTAAGTTAGCTGGGTATCTACTATTAACAGACAGGAAGCCAGGTCTGCAAAACAGAGGTTTTTGTTGAGTGTGGTTTTTATTTTTTTAAAGGATAAATAAATTGAGACTTTTGTTTTGGGTAAAAATCCTGTGCCATGGAGGAAGAAAGCCAGCAATGCTAAAAAGGAAAATGAAAAAAAAAAAAAAAAATGAATAAATAAATAACCCAGCCATCTCTGAGCAACACATCCGGGTTAGCAGAGCAGAAAAGGACACACAGGCCTAAAGAAATGCTATTGTTTCTGTATTTAGGACAAGACTCAATCCCAAAAGGGAGCTTTGGGATCACAGGAAAAGGAGCCGGAGGTGTTTCCCACTAAACATTCCGGACCCAACCCTAGGCTTCCAGAATGTCATCTGGGAGAGTGATGTCACTTTCTTCTTACAGAGATGCACGAGCTGGAGAGGGGAAAGGGGACTTCCTGGAGGTGACGGTTACTGTATGGATGGAAAACAGGCTGGAAGGCAAGCCCATTAGAGAAGCAGAACTTTAATTTATCAATTAGACGCCATCTGTGGATTGTGTTCCTTGAAATAATTGTTGAATTTGACAATGCATTGCAGCTTTACAAAGTTTCTGCCATCCTTGATGTCGTTTAATTAAATTTCTGCACTTAACTTTGATTGCACTGAAAGCACTGATGCCTTCCACAGATTGAGTTCCTCGGCCACCTGCTGTGTTGGAGCCAAGTGCATTTCCAGAGCGGGGGGGGGGGGAAATATGTATTTTATTTTATTTGAAGTCATGTCTTTTCTCAGCCTTCATCCATAGGGAAGCAAAACTCCTGCTGCACAGGAGGGGTTGTGTCTCCAAACCCAGCCAGCCCAGCCTTCTGGCCCCTCACCACCTACATGAGGTCTTTCTGTTCTTTTATTGTGTCTCACAGAGAGGGCTAACAAAACCACCCCAGACGGTCACAAAACGCAGAGGAGTGGCTTAAAATAGAACACAGTAATTATCACATAAAGCAACCAAGAACACGGGTTTCAGATGGGAGCTGCTTCTAGGCAGCTCACCTAGAAGGAAAACGCAGGTCAGCACAGGGACACAGCCCCATACCCGGGAGGCGGCCTGGGACCTGAAGACCACATTAGCAGGCCAATACTGACACAGCAGCCTGGGCAGTGCTGTATTTTTCAAAGGACATCTAAGATGAGGGCAATCCTCACCTGTCTGGCTTAAGAGAGATATTAACCCCACCCACAGAAAGCTTCCCATCAGCCTTCATTTATTGTGTTTTGTTGTTTTTGCTTGTTGTTGTTGTTTGGGACAGAATCTCACTCTGTCACCCAGGCTGGAGTGCAGTGGTGCCAACTCAGCTCACTGTAACCACCTCCCAGGCTCAAGTGATTCTCGTGCCTCAGCCTCCTGAGTAGCTGGGATTATAAGCGTGAGCCACCACACTCGGCTAATTTTTGTATTTTTTAGTAGAGACAGGGTTTCTCCATGCTGGCCACACTGGTCTTGAACTCCTGAACTCAAGTGACCTGTCCACCTCAGTCTCCCAAAGGGCTGGGATTACAGGTGTGAGTCACCATGCCCAGCCTATTATGTTTTTACAGTGGTAAAATACAGGTAACATTTAAAAAGCCACTCTTTCTGTCACAGAGCTCTTTCTTCGTCATAGAGCTCCCTACTCCCTTGTGACATCACTCACACAAATAAATGTGCTAAGTGACATCACAAGGGGGTGGGGAGCCCTATGGATTTGACTACTCTAGGAAGCTCATGTAGGCGGAGTCATAATCTCCCTTGTAACAAACAGGCTGGTTTCACTTAGCACATCTCCCAGGTCCATCCACGTTGCAGCATGTATCAGAATCTCCTTCCTTTTTTAAGCTGATACTATTTAATTGTATGTCTATCACATTTTGTTGATCCATTCCTGTGACAATGGACATCTGGGTTATTTCCACCTTTTGGCTATTCTGAATAACGCTGCAATGCATGTGGGTATACACATATCTATTCAAGTCCCTGCCTTCAAATCTCTAATGTATAGAACCAGAAGTAGAACTGCTGATCATCCAGTCCATCTACGTTTGATTTCTTGAGGAACTGCCCTCAAGAAATAAAGCGGCTACACCATTTTACATTCCCATCAGCAACACATAAGGTTTCAACAGCCTTCATTTTTAAATGGAAACTTTAGAATCATAATCCATGCACTTGGGTTGAACATAGCATCTCCCGACTTTCCTTTCATACAAATACTCCATGAGTGGCATTATATGGAGACGAGCACTTTGGTATGGATTTTTTTTCAAGTAGAAAATATCAGAGGGGTGGCATGTAAAAAAAGAAAAGAAAGAGGGAAAGGCACAGCTCACAGACATAAAGAATAAATCTGGCACTTTTTTTTTTTTTTTTTTTCCTAGAACCACATGGCTCCTCCAACTCAAAGCCTCAAGTTCAAAAGATTTACGGACTAAGACTTCAGAACTATAAAATAAAATTCTCAGAAAATGCTGTTGCAACAGCCGATGGATCATTACAACAGCCACTTAGCAAGCCATAAACTCACTGGGCAAACAGAATTGGGTCTGATATTAATTTCCACAATGGGAGGATAACTAGAGATAAGTTACTTCACCATCTCTCCCTTCTCTGATCATCTGGTGAGTCTGCATTGCAGGAACGCCAGAGGATCCTTCATTTAGGGAATGAAGCCGGCAGTTCCCTCAAATCTAAGCAAAGACAAGATTTCCCATACTCAACACTATCACAGAACAAAATGGAAGTGTAAATAGAAATATATGTTTAATTTAAATGTCTGGGCCCAGCTCTGTTTCTACAAACTGCAATTTGGTTCCACATTCACTCCCTGGCAACTGGAAGCCAATCTCATTTTGTTTACAAAGATAGTGCCCATGGCTGGGTTCCATGCAGTCCCATGACCCATTCACACAGTTCTTAGTTCCAGAAGGAAAAGTCAAGATCACGGGCCAACAAGGTATACGCCTTTCCTAAAAGCCAACTATCCCAATCCCAGAGACAAGTTCTGGCTTTTCCAGGAG
Source organism: Cebus imitator (assembly GCF_001604975.1). Taxonomy (NCBI): domain Eukaryota; kingdom Metazoa; phylum Chordata; class Mammalia; order Primates; family Cebidae; genus Cebus; species Cebus imitator. The sequence continues at coordinate 4,519,182 of NW_016107430.1, read as the reverse complement.
ATCTCGGTTTTATGGATGTTCTAGATTTTGACCACGATAATTTGTAGAAATGTGTAAGGAAATAGAATTCCACTGTTCTATCTCTGTAAGCCTGACCATACATCTATATAAAACCATCCAGGACAGCGCTTTTATGTTAGGTCACGTGTTCCAATTGTGGGTTCAGAAAGTACAGTTGATGCTTGAACAACACAAGTATAAACCGTGCCAGTCCACTCATACATGGATTTCTTTTCTACCTCTGCACCCGAGACAGCAAAACCATTCCTCTTCTTCCTCATCAGCCTACTCAATGTGAAGATAGTAAGTATGAAGTCCTTTATGATAATCCACCTCCACTTAAAGAATAGTAAATATGTTTTCTCTTACTTATGATTTTCCTTTTTCTTTTCTTTGAGACAGGGTCTTGCTCTGTCGCCCAGGCTAGAGTGCAGTGGCATCATCTTGGCTCACTGCAACTTCTGCATCCCGAGTTCAAGTCATCCTCCCACCTCAGTCTCCTGAGTAGCTGAGACAACAGGCACGATCCACCATGTCCAGCTATTTTTTTTTTGTAGAGACAGGGTTTCCCCATATTACTACAAAACTGGTCTCGAACTCCTGAGCTCAGCCCATCTCCCCACCTTGGCCTCCCAAAGTCCTGGGTTTACAGGCATGAGCTACTGTGCTCAACCATGATGTTCTTAATAACATTTTCTTTTCCTTAGCTTACTTTGTTGTAAAAATGCAGTACATAATACATATAGAAAGCACGTGTTAATCAACTGTTGATGTTATCAGTAGGCTCTAGTCGATGGTAGGCTAAGTAGTTACATTTCAGGGTAGTCAAAAGTTATACTCAGAGTTTTGACTGCCTGGGGTGGTGGGGGGTGCCTAACCCTTGAGTTGTTCAAGGGTTAACTATACATTAACTGTGCACAGTATACAGCCCATTCAGTTCAGCTTGGCTCCCTTCAGAAAGAAAGCAGATGAGAGAGACTCCTGACCTCCCCATATTCCGAGTTAATATGCCACTTGTTACAATCCATAGCAAATTTTATGGACAAGTTATAACAGTCACAATCAAGCAGCTCACACAGAAATCTGCATCTTCACCTTAACCGTGTGGCACCTACGCATCCCATCATTAGCCTCTGCTGAGTGAATATTAAGTCGTATGGAGGTACGAAGGGTCAATTATATCACCAAATGAAGAAAAGGGAAGACACTTGTCCTGGCTTCTGGTTCTGTCTTAAATTAACTTTTAATACTGAACAAAATGTTATATTCGCTCTTCCCATATTCTAAAAATTTTTCTTCTGTGGAAGCAATAAGATATTTTTAAAATTTAATAGAACTAAGAAACTGTAGAAGAATCACTCCGTGGGCATAACACCTAGTTCTAACATTTTCATTTTCTCTTCATGGGTTCACATGAACATTTGGAAACACTGCCCACCTCGGTGCTACCAGATTAAACTAGTTGAGATGCTGTGGCCCTCATGGGCCTGGAGAGCATCTGGGGACAAGAGACAAGTCAGCTGTGCGGCTAAAAGTGGAACTTGGAGCCCTTGGGCAGCCCCAGTGAAGCCAAAACCCTACTCAGCAGGGGAGGGACCCTAAACCAACGGCTGAGTAGCCTCTCCTGAAGCACAGAGGCTTGGAGAAGTTAGGAAGAGGCAAAACTGTTCAAGAGAAAAAGTTTCACCCATTATGCCCTGGGGCCTCAAGCCCTCCAAGAAGTGAGGCAGGGTATAAAATCCACCAATATACAAATTAAACACACAAGCACTAGCATGTGGCCACAGCCCAGCTCCTTCCCTAAATCCTAAAACTGCAGTCTAAGAAAGACCCAGGCTTGCTCCAGGTAGCTGCAGACATCTGGCTTCTAAAGCCCTCATCATAACAGAACATGGGTGCAGCCCCCGGGGCCACCTTGCCTGCTTAGAGCAGCCACTCCCTCACCATGTGTGAAAGCACAGAGCTTTCTGGAACACCAGGTCTACGACACTTCTCTAGTGCCAAACCCTGGGACAGCTGAGGATTTTGTGAGAAATAAGATAGAGGGCCAGCCTCCCTGAGTTGCCTGTGAAGAGTCTCCAGATTACCCCACATCACCAAAAAAGGTGCTGAGTGACGTCACAAGGGGTGGGGAGCTCAGCATAGTGGGTGACAGGCTAAGACAGCAAATAGGAGAAATTAAAAACTATATTTATTACAAAAGAAAGCAGAGTGAGCCAACCATAAAGGAAATGGTAACAGGGTCACCAAGGGCTCACAGGTTTCCGCCAGGCCCTCAACAATTGGGATTTTCCAAAGGGAAACAGCAATGCCGGCTGTAGCTCCCAGGACCCTCTGGGTTGGGGTGTCGTCACTTTACCTCAGCCACTGGATGGCAGATGCAATTCCTCTACCCATGACTGGGGATAAACTTTGCCTTCAAGTGCTCCTAGTAATGCCGCTACCAGCATTTACGCAGGGCTCACTCACACAGCCTTGTCAGGGAGGCAGTACTGGGACATCCATTTTGTAGATGATGAAACTGAGGCTCCAACAAGTAAGTCTTCGCCCCAGAATTACAGACGTTGGTAACTGGACGTGGAACCCTTGTCTTTCTGACTTTAAGACCCATGCTCTTAACTATCAGTCAGCCTATTCCATCTCCCTTACAGCTGAATTCAGTAATAAGATTTAAATGCCCACACTGAGTTGGAACAAAGATGTGCCACCATGAGACCCGGAAAGCTTGATGGGCTGGCTCTCAGCAGGGATGCGCCCCACCCCTTCACCCCAAGCAGTGGGAGCTAAGGGATTTGGGGAACCAGGAAGAGCGGATAAGATGGAAGACCATTCCTCCAGGAATGGCTGGAGAGAGAAGGAGCAGCTGCCGCTGGGATGGCAGGGCCGCCTGCGCACGTGCTCTGCTGAACAGTTTCCATTCTCCCACCCAAGTTCTGCCTGACAATGGCCTCAAGCAACTTTGTGGGTGAACAGAGCTGCCCTCTATAACACCAATCTCTGAGTATGAGGAATACCCCCTCAGAAGGCCCTAGCAACATTTCATCTTTGATTTCGCCTACAATCTTCTTGACCATATTTATGTTTCAACATGTACAACACTTTAGGTACAGTCACATCTATAAAACTGTTAGAAGTGCAATGAAAATCAGCACTTCTTTTATTTGTCCTAAAATTATTTTCCTCAAACCTGGTACTTGTGGTTTTCATGGACTTTGCGTGACCTTCTGTCTTTTAACTTCACTGGGCTGTTTCGTCTGCACAATGAGAACTTTGATCTTATCAAATCTCCAAGGCCCCCTCCAAACACTAATGATTAGGATCCTACATCCCATATTCACCTTTCTAATACATCACTTTGATACTCTAACCTCTCCAATATCACTTTTCCAAAAGATCCTTATACTAGAGGTGACTTTCTGGGACACCATTAGTCCTTAAGATGCCTTTGCGTGAATTAGAAAAAGACGCTTTCTTCCTTCCTTCAAATGCACACAGCCTGGCCTCAGAGCCTTAAGTCATTCAATGTGTTGCCTGGAGAGCCCTTAACCTTAAACACCATTGCAATATTCAGAAGTGCCAACCAACTTTAGCCTATGACTGCAACCACCCCAGAGAAAAATGCCTGAAGGAGTCATTCTGGTTTTGCAGGTACAAATACTGTCCATAAACACCACACACACACACACACACACACACACACACACACACACACACACAGAGAGAGAGAGAGAGAGAGAGAGAGAGAGAGAGAGAGAGAGAAACCCACAAAGATCTTTTTCTTCTTCCCTCTGCCCTCAATTTTTCACTGATGCCTTTCTTCAGGGGCAAACAGTTGCCAAGGTCTATAACTGCAAGCTTTGCAACTCCCCTTGGGAGCCAAGCCTGCCAAGTGTGGGTACCTCAAATAGCATCCCCCAAAGCTGTGGGGTTCACTGAGTATGATTCAAGATAGAAGCAGGAAAGCATGCGTGTGACCACAAGACCTCAGAAAGGAGATGGGGCTGTCCAGGGGTCCTGGGTGGATGATGAAGTCACTAAAGTCAAAGGTAAGGCCAAACCAAGACTCCGTCAAGAGAAGCAACAGAGCACCTTCGCTCATCAAATAAGAAAAAGATTAATTTATTCATCGGAGCAGTAGCATTTCTCCCTTGAGTATTTTCTCTTCCTATTTACTGATCAAATCTTTGTGAATGAAAGCACAATCCTCTTACTGGATCAAGAAAGACACATACACAAAAGCCCCTCAACCGAAAAATCAAGTCGGGCAGGTCACGATTCCACCTTTATGTGAACAGGATGCAGCCACAAAGGCCTGGATAGGGAGCTGGTGGCACAGCTCCCACCAGCGTCATCGTTAATAAGTAAGCAGCAGCGGCCTGTGCAAAGCTCTCCTCGCCCTGGCAGGCGCACTGACCAGGACTGAGCAGGCACGACCCACCGGTGCCAAGAAATCACAAGGTGTAGGGCAGGGCAGGAGGGAGGGGGAGGGGTCTGTGTGCCGCCGAATGAAACTCAAGTGGCTGGGTCCAGCTCTGCAGGCCAGAAGCTCTAACAGGCCCCTTCTATACCGCAACACCCACTTCCTAATGGTGCTCTTCCCACCGGCGGTAGACCTTGACTCTGGGTGGCCTTGGGGGTCCCCGTACCATGCAGAAACTGTCACTCGGGTGACCAGAAGTTCAGAAACAGGGGTTGCAGCCTCCTGGGTCTGCAGTTCTTGGCTGCCCCGAGAGGCGGTTCCTCTACTTGGGGAGAAAGCAGGGCCTTTGTGGCAGTGAACAAGGCTGTCCTCAAGGAGAAACGGGGCCAGACCTGCTTTGTTTTCTCAGGAAGGCCTGAATCATTAGGGAGAGAGCAAGCTCTCCAGCACACAAGATGAAAACAAATCAGCCCTGAAAACTGGGGAAGGGTCTACTGAATGGGCCCTGGGCAGCTGGCCGGGGAGGTGCCATGCTGGAGCGCCTCAACGGGTCCAAAATAACCACGCCAATTTGCACACGAATAAGCAAACACAAAACCCCAAAGCGAGGACATTCAAAACCGAAAGCAGCTGCTAATCACCTGTTTTAATTTTTTTTTCTTAAATTAGCTGCAACTAAGAATTTTCAAACTCTCAAGTACAATACACAGCTTAACATTTTCATACACCTGTAAAACCAGTAAGTTAAATCCCATTACAAAAGACTCCGACTTATAAAGGAGCAGTTCAAATACAGTTCTTATCAAATATAAACAATGGAAAATGATTTAGGCATAGAACATCAGTCACTGGAAATTAACATTTGAAAAAAAATTTTTACATAAAAACCATCTGTGTATTGAGATGGTGCACTCTGCTAAACCACAGGCCTAATTAGGGAACTAGGAACCAAGGCACCACAGAGCAATGCATTAAGTTTTGTGTGGTTTTTTCTTTGGGGGAGGGGGGATTTGCTGAAATCTTATCAATACAGTGTTGTTCTTTCTTCTCTGCAAATCTAAAATGATGTCGATGTCAAATTGCTAAGAGTGCTTTTGGCTGACAAAATACAACTTGTCTTAATCTGGGGTGGTTCTCCCTGCAGGCATCCCCACCCAAAGATATCTGCTTAAGAGTCCAACCAGGGCATCAAAGTTTTCAAGAAGATAAAAATGAAGAAACACGCCTACCAAAAAAGAAGTTATGCAAAGAGGCGCGATTTGGTACGTATGGGTAGCAAGGTCCAGAATTAAATAAAACACCTTTCTTTCCCCGTCGTTCTCTTCCCTAAGCAAAAGATTTTTAAAAGGCCAATTAGTGGCTTTCATCTAAATGCCACATTACATCTTTCAAAGTACTTGGTGGATCTCTTAGTTGATGCACCCAGCAACTCAGTGACGTAAAGATAAGGAAAGTAGTCTTAGAAAGGTTGAGTGGCACATCCAGGGTCACAAAGCAAGTTATTAAGAGGCAAGCCAGAACCTGGAACCAAGCCAGGCCCTGCCTGCCCCATGGCCTCTCAAAATAGCATTGCCAGAACAAGGGAGGGGGTTTGGCCCAGCCCTCAGAGCAAAAGAATCATGTGGTCATGATCAATGGTAACCACGGAAATCAGCATATGATTGTAATTCTTCAGGAGTCTGTGCCGGGTGGGTAAAGATACAGGTTCCATTTGAGTTTTGGCATGCATCCCTAACAGAAAGGCCCAAAGCAATAAAGGAAGAGAAAAATAAAGGAGACCAAAGAGGACAGACTAACGCTGGACCCACACGGTTCTGTCTGTTCAGCACCCCTGTCTTCAGGGAACCTACCCAGTTCCAAAGGACTCTCAATCAGAGACTGGTCCAAGGACTGGACCTGTGACCTAAGCAAGGCCAATCACGGAACTTCCCTGACAGTGATATGCAACTGCTGAAAGAAAGCAGTACTGTTCCATGGGAGCCGCCAAGCTCGTATGTGTGTCCAGGATCCTGACAGCCACTTCTCCAACTCATGGAAAACATTTACGTGCAAATGCAGTGAATGAGGCCAACCCATAGAGAAGAGGAGAGGAGAGATGAGGGACAGAGAGAGCCATGTTGACATCACTGGAGCCCTGGAAACAGCTGTGACAAAGCCAGGAAAACTCCTGGACCTTACAGTTATATGGGCCAACGTATGTTCTTTTCTCCTCGGGCTCTTTTGAGTGGGGTCATTTGAAACCAAAAGGATCCTGGCTTATGACACAGAAGACGATCTTAAACATATGCTAGTCACAGACTCCACATTTTCAGACTATCTTTATGTTCAACACTCAGTTTTCTGACCCCATAAAACCACCTCTCCTCTTGCCTTCTAGAATCTACACTCTGCCCAGCAGCTAGAGAGATTGTCTCCAACAGTTAATCATACGGCATCATTCTCTGGCTGCTCGAATCCTTCCAACAATGTCCCATCGCAAGCTCCTCTGTATTAATACAAGCTTCCAGGCTCCTCATATGTGGCCCCTGCCTCCCTCCTCAAACTCCTCTCCCACCCCTTCCGCATCACACCCTCTCTGCTCTCACCTGCACTTCCTGCGGGTTCACACGCATCAAGCTTGCTCCTGCCTCAAGACGTTGCATCTGCTGCTGCCTCACCTAAAGTTCTGGTGTCCATTCCCGCCCTTAGTTCAGATCTCTACCCAAATATCACCTCCCAGACAGACAGCCCTTAAACACCCCTCCCCCACCTGGAATCAATTTAATATTTACTTATCATTTCTCTTAGAATGTAAGCTCTCCTAGGGCACTGACCTTGAACATCCTGTTCACTTCTTCCCCTCCCCCTTCCCCCTGCCCCGAGATGGAGTCTCGCTCTGTTGCCCAGGCTGGAGTACAGTAGCACGATCTCAGCTCATTGCAACCTCTGTCTCCCAGGATTCTCCTGCCTCAGCCTCCTGAGTAGCTGGGATTATAGGCACACGCCACCACACCCAGTGTTTTTAGTAGAGATAGGGTTTTACCATGTTGACCAGGCTGGTCTCGAACTCCTGACCTTGTGATCCACCCACCTCAAGCTCCCAAAGAGCTAGGGCTGCAGGCATGAGCCACCACGCCCAGCCCATCCTGTTCACTTCTGTATCTCTACTGCCTAGCCTCTCTACCACTATTTATTAAATAAACAAAATTGCAGTGTCGTGGCATTCAAACACCTCCCCAGCCATTCAAGGAGCAACGAGGGGTCCTGGGTCATTCCATGTCCTTATGCTTTCCACACCAAAACTAACATCACCAGAGCTATGCTACTGACCAGGGGTTGGCAAACTACGTAGCATGTAGACCACATCAAGTCTGCTGTCTGTTTTTCTCTTACCTGGGAACTAAGAATGGTTTTACTGATAAACATCTATAACTGATTTGATAATAGAAAACAGTAACTTTGAATTCCAGTTCAGCCAAATGTTATGCCCCCCACAACAATATACATTCTTCTCATTAGCAAATGTTTATTTTAAAAATTTTACTCAATAATTATCCTTACATTTTTAATTTCATCATTAAAAATTGCTTGTAAATTTGTTTTCTCTCTTGTTATGTTAAGTACCTATACAAAATCCTCAATAGTGCATCCTGGCCCCCAAAACTCTAAAATATTTACTATATGGACCCTTTACACACATAAATTAAAAGAGTTTGCTGATCTCCGCTACGGGCTTACTACTCATGGGGGAGAAAGGAGACTTAATAGGTCAGTCCAACCCCTGTATCCTCCAGGACCAAAATTAATGAGGAAACAACAGAACCGGGTTTTAAGTTGCTCTTAATGTTCTGAGACTCAGGGAAAAAATAATAATCAGATTAAATCTTCAATAGACAGGAAGCTCTTAAACTCAAAGACCCTCCAGAGGAAATACTTTGACTCAGCAAATGGTCCTATAGGAGAAATGGCATCACTAGCACCAGCTACATCTCCACCAACTACTCCCTAAAGAAATAACAAAGGAAATCAGAGTCTATGATCTACCTTAGCATATCTTAGGTAAATGTCTTAGGAGCTCCTCCACTATCTGTCCCTAACTGAACCATGTATCCGTGCACCAAGTCCACCTTTAGCCGTGTGGCCTCCGAGGCACAGAAGTCCTTAGTACAACCCCAAGAAAACCCAGCAGCACTTTGGAATCACATCAGATCAATCAAGCCTCCATCCAATGTGGAAGTCACAGCCACAGCTGCTCTACGCCCACCCACAGTTGGTCCAAGGATGACGTAAACAGGAGCGGTGGGCACACGTGAAAACCCACTCCCATCTTGCTCTGTACAGCTCCAATACTGGTCTGGGGAAACACGGGAGGCCAGGCTCTACTTGAGTTGCCAGAATACTAAAAGAATGAAAAGTGTACTTCTCCGGAGGAGAGTACATTTCTGGGAGCTATCTGGGGAAAGATGGGCCAGTGAACTGTTGATATTCAAATCATCATTAAATGACTCAACTTTCCAGAAATAAAAGGCGTCACAGTGGGAAATTCTCCATCTTGACTTTTCTTTCTGGTTTCAACAGAATAAAGCTGCAGAGCGGAGAACCAATTAATTTTTAAACATTTCTTTAAAATTACAAGAGCCACCCTCACCCAGTCCAGTCATTACTAATTTCCTGCTCTCCACACCCTGATCCTTAACAGCACCCTGTGAAATTGCTCAGCGCCCAGCAGGGCTGAAGCAGCAGAGGGGGCCAGGAGGAGCCCTTCTGGCCAAGGCAAACTGGTAGCCAGGGGGATTCCATCCAAGTTAAATCCACATGGACCAAGAAGAGACCAAGAAGCTTGAACACAAGAAATTGGCTCCTTCAAGACTCAAAACCCTAAAGTGACAGTTATTCAGGGACTGGCTGACATTTATCCCCCTGACCCTACCTTTTATGTTTCTTCCAGGGTCTGTCAATACCTCATCCTAAAGTCACAGACTTTTGTGAGCATGGAAGAGCAAGAAGAAACCCAGAGCTGCTCAGTGTGTGAGTTGGAACAAACCTGTTCCCATTTAGGAATCAGGGTTCCACCCTCCTTTGCCTAGGAGCTCCTCTTCATCTACCTCCCTTCTGTTTTCCACCAAGGTCTTGGAGCTCTATTTCCTTACCTACTTCCTTTCTAAAAGGAACAAACATAGAGTCCTCTATTCAGACATCTAAGTTCCAGAAATCAAAAGAATAAATAGGAAGGGCGGCCACAGATTTCTCTGCTTGAGAAAAATACCAAAATGGTCCTAGATCCCAAAAGAGAGATGGTTGCCCAAGACTTTACACACTGGTGAACCTCAGAGTACACTGTTAAAGAAGAAACCATCCAGGTTCATGACCTAACATCCAGATTCATTTGTGTGACATATACTTGTTGAGTGCCTACTATGTGCAGACACTCACTGTGCTGGAAGTCAACAGCAAACCAAAGAGACAGGAAAGGCTGACCTTCCTGGGACTCACATCCAGTGCCTCCTGTACCTTATGAATATGAAAGGGAACCAAAGAATGAGAAGCTGACCTGCATCACACCTTCCTCTCAGTGTTTCTTCACATGATGTATGTTCTCATCCATTCACTGTCTCACTCATCCATCCATTCATTCATTCCATCAAGTATACACTGCACACAAACTGTGTGTGTGTGTGTGTGTGTGTGTGTGTGTGTGTGTGTCACAGTGGTGCAATCTTAGCTCACTGCAACCTCCACCTCCTGGGTTCAAGCGATTCTCCCGTCTAAGCCTCCCAACTAGCTGGGATTACAGGCATGCGCCACCACACCCAGCTAATTTTTATATTTTTAGTGGAGATGAGGTTTCACCACATTGGCCAGGCTGGTTTCAAACTCCTGACCTCAGATGATCTGCCCACCTCAGCTTCCCAAAGTGCTGGGGTTACAGGCGTGAGCCATGTGCACCCAGCCATGCACACAAACTTTGGATCAGGCATTGAGCTAGGTAGGTGGAGGCTCCAGAATTTATGTAGAGGAGGGGCTTAAGAGTAGCACCCTTCTAAGTGGGAAGGGGCAGGGAGCTGAGGATTTGTCTTAAAGCTATACAAGCAATCAGTTTTGGCTTAGATGGCCTATTTATTTGTGGTGGCTGGGAGATGTTGATGAGGACTGGGGAGGGGAACTAAGCCCTAGTCCCAGCACCCCACTATGATGGGCCCTGGGAATACAGGAATGACATGGCTGGTGCCCTTACCGCGCCTACACTCACACAGGAGAAGTTAGGTGTGCTAGTTATTCTCTGCTTGACCCTGCTGAACCATCGTCTGCTCTTTTCCTCCCTGCTTGTGCCTTGCAAGACTGACCTCTACAGAACGGTCTCCTGGTATCCAGTTAGGCTTGGCCAATGGAAGATACCATCAAGAGAAGGAGGGAAGAGAGAAGTTGAGGCAGTGACGGCCCGATCCTTGCTTGCTGGGCCTCCCTCCTCCTCCTCAGCCACAGCTCCAGCTGGGAACCCCAACAACAGCTGAACTCCAACCTGCTCCCTCCTCTTGCCCCGTCAGGCCTAGGGTTGGTACCTGCTTAGCATCACTGACAACACTAAGGAGCTTCATCCTCCCTTGCTGAACCTTTAACCCAGTCTACACCTCTGTAAACAATCCCCTTGTTCAATCTTTTCAAGTACCCCCTTCCATGAGGTGTCTGTTTCCTACAGAGCCGCTAGCTGATATGATTACAGTGGGCAAACAAAAAGTCTAGAACGTGCTGTGGGTATTGACAGACAGGAGCTCAGCCTAGCAGGCTCAGGAGGAGGAAGAGGGGATCAGGAGGTGCTCAGCGACCAGGTGATACTGAAGCCAAATTGACAAGATGGAGGTGAGCGTTTTCCCGGACAGGAATCTCCTGTGCAAAGACAGGGAAGCATAAACAGCCAATATGATCAGGGCACTGCCACTGGCTCAGAGTGGGGGATTGTAAGAGGGAGAAGTGACGGTGCTGGGGAGGAGGGAGGAACATAGGACAGCCGCCCTCCAGGCAGAGCGAAGGCGCTTGGACTTTATCCTAAGGCAATGGGCGGTCTCCAAAGGCCAATCACATGGAGAGGCCATCCAGCACTCCAAGTATTTCCAGACACATCCTTTCCTTGGACAAACCGAAAATTGGCATTCGTGTAGGACAGATAAACATACTACTCCCTAAAACAGCTATTCCAGAGCACTGTGTCTGGACTCTAAGGCAAAAAAATAAAAGCTATCAGCCCATGAAATATGGTCCACGGTAACATCCTTCTATGAACACACACACACACACACACACACACACACACAGAGTTAACAATAGGCTTTGGGGACGGGTGTGGTGGCTCATGCCTGTAATCCCAGCACTTTGGAAGGCCGAGGCAGGCAGATTACCTGAGGTCAGGAGTTCAAGACCAGCCTGACCAACATGGAGAAACCCCATCTTTACTAAAAATACAAAATTAGCTGGGCATGGTGGCGCATGCCTATAATCCCAGCTACTTGGGAGGCTGAGGCAGGAGGATCACTTCAACCGGGAGGCAGAGAGCGTGGTGAGCCAAGATTGCGCCATTGCACTCCAGCCTGAGCAACAAGCGCAAAACTGCTTCTTAAAAAAAACAAAAAACAAACAAACAAAAAACAATAGGCTTTGGAGCATTACAACCGCAGATGAAAACACACCAGTCATCAACAACAGATTTTGAGAAGATTACAACCTAAATTACTATCATTGGAACACATAAGTTACTTAATATAAAGTGGTTCCATATGGTTCATTTATAATTCACGCAGCGCCAGGCAGTAAGAACCCATCAGATGACATCTACTGGAGTCACCAGATATGCTTTAATCCTTCCGAAAGGGCAGCACAGGAGGATGTGTTTGAGAGATTTTTCAGGTACTACTGGGTTCTAGAATATTCTTAGAGTAAAAAATTATTTCTTGGCTTCCCACCCCTCACCCCTCCTTTGGGTTTTTCAGTATATATGTTCCTGAAATTGGCTTTAAAAAGCTTCCAGGAGAAAAAATTTCCAAGTTTATCTGCTTGCTAAGCTCACCATGACCAGTGTTAACTCTCATTCCCTCCTGTGTGGTTCCTGGTTGTTAGCAGACAGGCTGGACCTAAGCACACATGTGCAGGATACCACCAAGACTCCTGTCGTAAGGCTGATAAAAGGTGGTCTGTTCATCTCCTTACATATTCACAGCACTATTATTCATGACATGGTACTTAGACACAAATGTACATAATTCTAAAGCAGATCATTCAAGTATTTCGTTTTTCCTCTTCTTTCTTCCCCCAGTACACATAATGGACACACACCTATGTTGACAGCCTTCCTTTATTTCTTTGATCACCATCAGGATCACTCATAAATGTTAAGCAAGAAGAAGATTTAAATGTCACTCCCTAGCTGTGACAAATGGAGAACCTTTGGGCTTACCAGATGCTTCTCATGGGTGTTCACTCTCCAGGTCTGCTCCCCTACACTCCCTCTAGCGAGCTCAGGGGCAGAAGCACGTGCGTGCACACGCACGCGCGCGCACACACACACGCGCACACACACACACACATACACACACACAGAAAATCCCTGGGCTGTTGGGTCAGGAGTCAGGCAGCAGTGACCATCAAAAGGGGCAGTGAGCAGAGGAGAATCCCAGTAATAGGAGAGGAAAGGGCTCCGAGCCGAGAGCCTGGAGTCCTCATCCCAGACTTCCAACCCCACAGCAGAAGAAAAGAGTGGTTAGGCAGGAACCATGGAGGAGGGCAGCCTGAGACTGCTCTGATTTCAGGAACTTCAAAAAGGTTTCTCGGTGCCCCTAAATATCTCCTTGGTCTACCGGCCAGAACCTGAAGCTTTTAAACCAGAGATCCACAATTTCAGTCCACAATTTTCAGATGAAAGGCTTGGGCAGCAGCTCGGAGAGTTAACAGGCATGAGTGTAAATAATATCAGATCTCTCCTAATTCAGAGAGTAACAGAAAGCTAAGAAGCTAGAACACCGTTTATTTGGCTCACGGTTCCGCAGGCTGTACAAGCCTGGTACCTGCATCTTGCTTGGCTTCCAGCGAGGGCTTCAGGAAGCTTCTAATCATGGGGGAAGGGAAAGAGAACTGATGTATCACATGGCAAGAAAGGGCGCAAGAAAGAGAGGGAAGAGATGCCAAGCTTTTTAAACAACCAGCTCTCATGAGAACTCATAGAGTGAGAACTCACTCATCACGAAGGGGATGGCACTGAGTCATTCCTGAGGGCTCTGCCCCCTTGATCTAACACCTCCCACTAGGCCCTGCCTCCAACACTGCAAGTCACATTTCAACATGAGATCTGGAGAAGACACATATCCGAACTATATAAGTCGTCTTCCCTGGGTAAAGAAGTCAGATAAACACTGGAACTCCTGAAACTAAGCAGTGGTCTCGTGTCCCAAAGGACAACCCAGATGTCCATCACTCCCCGCCTGCCTCCTGTGACTCCCAACTCAACCCCCAGTCTAACCACCCTCAACCTCCTTAGACTACCATAGGTGGTGAGATGTATCACAAGCAACATGTACCACTAGGAATGTGCCAAAGCATGCAAAGAACTTAGCATTTCAGAAGGCAGAGCAGATTCTAGAGTCTTCCTACAGTCACATCACCTTCTCTCCACTTCTATTGCAATGTGTGCGTCCATGAGCAGCTGAGAAAGGCTGGATGCACAGCACAGCACAAGGGCATTCGCAGCACAACTGTGCAGATGACCTGTGAGCTCCCGGAGGCAGAGGCCAAATGCACTCACCTTGCTCACCACTCTATCGCCGTAGCCAGCCCAGGGCCTGGCAAAGGGCACAGCCTCTGAGTGTTGGTTCAGTGAACAGAAAAAAAAAGAAACAGATATGCGGAAACCCGACATCCTGAAAAAGACTGAAGGATCATTGAGATGACTTGAGAAGGAACTGCTAATATCATCGACTCCAGCCAATTCCACAGAAGCAGGTATTGTGGAGAATCTAGAGACAAACCTACTCTACCTAGAGAAACCAGGACAAAATCTCCACTTCCTTGCTTCCAGCGGGATAGAAACCCCAGGGAGTGACCTCACTGAACATCATATGTACAACTGTGAAGAACAACAACTCCAGTATAAGTGCCATGGGTTTCAACACACCTAATGCTGAGCAAGAAACTCAAGACAGGAGCTCATACAGCTGTACTCCGACAACGCCCACACGGAGAGGTTTCAACACACAGGTATGGGGCTGGAAAGCAATGAGACCCACAGTCAGGATGACGGGTAGATGTGTTTCTTTTCTTCACTTAAAATTTGAAAAGTAGCACTATAATGCCGAACTCATTATTTTGAAATAACGTTAGTTAAGATCATTTTAAAAGAGCTATTTTGGAATACAGGTCTCATAATTCAAATCTTTGGTAAGATGGTACACCGCTCTGATAATTCCCACTTCTTTCTACAATGCTAGTCCAAAACATGCTGCATCCTTGTCTGTGGCAACCTAAGGGCCAGGACTTCTAGAATTCATTTCCAGGAACAATGGTGAAGAGGAATATTAACTAATAGCTGCTTAATTAAGAAGTCGCTACAGTAGAGTGCTGGGAAATTTTCTATTTGGAACTCTATGAAAAGACAGAAGCATAACTGATACGTGTTTGATCTGCCTAGGATGCAGCCCTCAATCTTGAAGGCATTACCTTAACCCTTCCCCCTCCCTCCTTGAAGGCTACCCCTTGGGAAGGCTGGTGCCCCATGCCCCATTACAGGCTCACACCCAGTCTGATCAGGCTGAGTTTTGTATGTATCTATCTGTTAATGCTTGTTACTTTTAACTAATCAGATCTTTTTACAGTATCCATTTATTATGTAATGCTTCTTAGAAAAGAATCTTATAGTACATGTTAATATATGCAACCAATTAAAATGTATAAATTAGTGTAAGAAAAAAAAAGATAACCAGGGTAAATTTACAGTGTGCACACACACAAATATACATGTATGTTTAGCCTTCTCTGTTCGGTTACCTATTTTGTTTAGGTTTTGTAAAAATGGGACACTTTGGCTGGGTACGGTGGCTCACGCTTGTAATCCAGCACTTTGGGAGGCCGGGGCCGGTGGATTGCTTGAGCTCAGGAGTTTGAGACCGGCCTGGACAACATGGCAAAACCCCATCTCTACAAAAAATAGAAAGTTAGCCAAGGATGGTGGCGTGCACCTGTAGTTCCAGCTACACAAGATGCTGAGATGGGAAGATCTCTAGAGCCCAGGAGTGACGAGGCTACCATGAGCCACGATCATGCCACTGCATTCCAGCCTGGATCTCAAAAAAATAAAAAAGACACTTTGCAAAATGTTCTGTTAATGACTTAAACAACAAAAAAAGAAAGAATATTTATTGTTCTTAAAAGCATTTAACTCATCCAGCTGGTTATTCACATTTTTATTTTATTTATCCATAAGACTCAGCTCTTTCTCAAACTCCTAGAAGGCCCGGCCTTAATTTATTGCTCACTATCAGATCAAGGGGTAGGATCGATACATTCATGGTTTACATTTTCATTAAGAAAGTAATCAGTCCCCACCATGTGTTATTTACATGTCTCAAGTTCTGTTAAAAATAAGGATGAGAAGGAGTTACTTCACTGTTAAACTTTTTAAACTTAAAAAAGGCTGCAATTTCTATGCAATTCTCAAGAAATACAAGTGAGCAAGTGATTTCTCATTTATAGTAACTATGTAAAGTTTCCTTATAAAATGTTATTATGGTCATAAAATAAATCAACAAAAAAAGTATTAAGTGAATAATAACACATGTAGCATGAGGCTACAGGGAAAATCACAGAAGTGATAAATAACAACATTTGCAGGATATGGACCTAACATTTTTCATCTCTCGCCTTTGACCTTTCTCTTTCTCCTTCTCCTCCAACCACTACTTACCTATTGATACATTTCAAAAAATAAGGAGTGATTGTCACAGCCAAGAGGAGCCTATGGCAACAGGACTACTAAATGTAAATGTCCTGGTATAGAAAAGGGACAGTAACGAAAAACTAAGGAAATTGGAATAAAGTCAGACTTCATTTATTTATTTATTTATTTATTTTGAGACAGAGTCCAACTCTATCACCCAGGCTGGAGGGCAGAGGTATGATCTCGGCTCACTGCAACCTCCACCTCCTGGGTTCAGCGATTCTCCTGCCTCAGCCTCCTGAGTAGCTGGAATTAAAGGCATGCACCACCATGCCCAGATAATTGTTTTACTTTTAGTAGAGCTGGGGTTTCACCATGTTGGCCAGGCTGGTCTTGAACTCCTGACCTCAGGGTGATCCACCCGCCTCAGCTTCCCAAAGTGCTGGGATTACAGACATGAGCCACCACATCTGGCCAGGCTTTAGTTAACTTTTAAAAATAATAAGATGCTTTAAAGAGTATATACTACAGTCCCTTTTACATAAGAAAAGAAGGGGAAATAAGAAAATATACATATAACTGTTTATCTGTACAAAAAGAAACACAAGACAAACCAGAAAAGAGTGAGGCTGGTGACCTCTCAGGGGTTGGGAGACAGGAAAGGGGCCATGTAGATATGGCAGTAGGGCCTCTCTCAGTCACCTTTTAAACACACATTACTGTCCCACATGTTAAATAATATTAAATTAACAGGATGGGAAGGGGAGAGGAAGAAAACCCTGAAACCGAAAGCAAACCATAACCACAGTGCAGGTGGGAGGGAGAGAAAAGAGGGACTCTAAATGGCTGAGGAACACACGGCCGAACTACGCACCCTCGGTCTTTAGATGGGATGGGGGCAGTGGGTGGATGTGAGAGAAATGCAAACAAAACCTGAAACCTTTTTAGTAAGCCAGTCTTTTGTGGCGGAGTGGGCAAGCCGCTCTGGTTCTATTTTAATGTATTCAGGATTGAGCAAACTAGTAACTGTGCTGATGTTGAGAGCCAGGCTTACGACCATGGAAGGGTGGTACAGATAAGGAACAGGGGCAGCAACAAAGAACCCTGTGCAGATGAGCTACCATTGGAGGTGTGTGCAGTGAACCCATGATTTCCAAAATACATATGTATATGATGCGTGGACATGCCCATATATCTGTGTGTATGTGTACACTCATGTTTCCTAGAACTCTCCAACAAAATGGACTAGAAGCGAAGACACTCCAGTAGCAATGAGCACAGACATTCTAACCTTTGTATCTTGGTCTCTAAATCCAATTCCCACTACGAGAACCCAGCTCCTTAGAGAAGTTACTAACTCCAGGTTTGCGGCAGGGGAGACACAAGATGAGCTTGGAACATCTTGTTATGCCAGAAAGTAAGGAAGTACTTTTAAAAAACCCCGGGGCAGGATCATGCTGTAGGGAATCAGAATGAAGGGCCTCTACTTCAAGTTAGGGCCAATTTGAGCACCAAAACTGTTATGTACAGTAATGATTATAAGCCATTGAAATACAAGTCTCCATAAGTCCATATCTATAAGAAATAGATTTTAAAATTAATGAGTAAGAAAGAAGGGCTCTTGCTTACCTTAGATGCCAAGGGCCAAGTGGTAAACAAAGACAGGACGTAGGAGTCAGAAAGGTATTTTGTAACCATTATTGTAAATATCTGATCAGGTAAGAATCATCAGTGAATGCTAGCTCTCAGAGGAATCAAGGAACATCTTAAAGTGTCGCCCCACAGACTGCTTCTTTGTTGCAAGAGAAAACATAATAACTACAAAGTGGAGAAATCTAACAACACCTTGACCAGGTGATCAAAAGAGAGGCCGATGGACATCAGGTGCTCCAGATGCGACGCCCTGAGAAGGACACAGAAACACTTACATGGTGTTCCGGCCAGGAAAGCATAACTTGAATCCAGTCATGAGGAAATACTAGACAAGAATGTTCTATTGGGAAAAAGGGGGGGAGGATTGTATTCTTTATAAATGGCAATGTCATAAAAGGCAAAGAAAGGCTATGGAAATATTCCAGGTTAAAGCAGACAAAAGAGACATCAAAAAAAAAAAAAAAAAACCTAAATGTTATACCTGATCCTCCATTATATCCTGCACTTGAGGGAAAAAGAATTCTGTAAAGGACAGACTGGGGCAATTGACAAAACTGAAATGCACATGGTAGATTACATAAAAGTGCTGTATCAATGTGAAATTTCTGAAGTTCATAACTGGACTGAAGTTGGTAAGGGAATATCCCCATTGGGAACACTGATGTATTTAGGAGTGGAGGGTCACGACTCGTACAATTATTCCCTAATGACTCAAGGAAAAAACCCTAGTAGAGAAAAAGAGAGCAGCTGATTGAGCAGAGGGTAAAATGCTGATAAAGGACATATGTGAGTGGAGTGTACAAGGATGTTCTTTGAACTTATCCTGAAAAACGTTCCTGTGAGTTTTAAATTACCTCCAAACAAACAAAAAGCAAAAAGGAGAGAAGGAAAGACAGTGATTTGGTAGATAAAGCTGGGGACTGCATCTCCTGGCTTAGAACTTTGCTCATCTCAGCTCACGTCCTCCTTCTAAGCTTAGCTCCATTTCCTCATTGCAAAGTGGGTCAAGAGGGTTTAACCATTCCCCACCTCACAGGTTGTGCAAAAAGATAAAGTAACAAACAGGCATACAGAGAGTGAAATTGATTGCAGTCACATTTTCTGGGAGAAGTCATGATGACCCATATCTCTTTTTTTTTAAACCTGGTATCAGATTTTGCAAGATTATTACTGAACTTTTGCAAAGTTGGGTGACCTCAGAAAAGAAATCAAGGTCACAGAACTATTTAACTGGTATTATTAAATAAATATTTGCTTAAACATAATCCCCAAAGTAATCAATGACCATTTCAAAATGTGTGTGTATGTAAGTAAGAATTATAACAGCAAAAGATGGGGTAATATTAATACACTAAAATCAAAAACAGCTGTTATTTAGAGTGATGTGATTATAAGTCATTTTCCCCTTCAATCGTTCAAAGTTCATGGAGTGGTGTTTCAGTTTCTAATTTTTTAAGATAGTTTTGTGGTCACTGAAACATTACTGAAAGTCTTCAAAAATTCACTTAATTTTCACAAAAAGACATGATACCATGCCAGTTAACTCCAGAAGAAAGAGATTGTCACTGTGAGATGACAAAGTGATTTCTGCATATAAAATGAAGAATAGACAGTCTGGAAGAATGGACAACTAATACCCTCTCTCAATTTTCTAGTCCAGATTTAGATCTCCCTCTGACCAAGAGGAAAAGTCATTCTTCAACTTCACGTCTTCGCTAAAATAGACGAGAAGTCAAATCACGAGCTACAAACTTTTCTACTAAACTTTATCCTCCAGTGCTCCCCAGCTTTCTTCATCCCGGTACAGACCAACATGAAGATTTGGAGAAAGATCAAAATCTCAGGGGTGGCCTCTCAGAGCATTCAACTAGGAAGGTAAACAGCGTTCCAAGCCTGCCTCTCACTACCCATCCTCCTGCTGATGGAGGGACAGGATGTCCATATCCCAAAGAGGTGTTTTGCCAACATCCCCCAGATCCACATCAAATATAATTTTCAAACCAATTAGCTCAAAAAGCATCACAACCAAAGCAGTATCTCCCACATTCTCATTACGGGGCCATCCTATTCAATTCCTAATCAGAGGAGACACAAAGGCAGTAGATGCAATAGGGTCTACTTCAAAAATTCTTTTTCTTTTAGAAAACAGATCCTCTTTTGTTCTGGTTAAACACCAATTACTCTGCTCTCTCTAACATGCAAATCAGCCGAAAATAGGGCAATAGTAGCTCACTGTGGTTCCATGACAAGTTAGAAGGAAGAAAAGAGAAAAAGGACGGGAGGAAGAGGGAGAGGAAGAAAAGAAAGAGGAAGAAAAAAGAGTGAGAGAGAAAAGATGAGCGATAAAGGCAGTTCCCTGGAGGTCTTCAAGTCCAAGTACTCTGTGCTGACATAAAGCTCTTTTCAAATGGCTTTTTGTATTGTCTGTGGCGGTGCCCACAAGCGGTGATTTTGCCATTATCCAAAAAAATAAAGCAAGAAAAAACACACTAAGGCGTACAATATAAGCAAGAAAAGCAAAAGTAGACAACAAACCTATTTACCTAGAGCTACCACTTGCTACAAACACTCTCCGGGAAGTAATGTTATCAGTAGAACGTACCAGGGAGTGGAGGAGGAAGGTTCATTTTGGCAGAGGGGCCGACAGACTGGCAACACGAGCCTGGTCATACACAGGACATCCTGGCCTTAAATGGTACCGGGTCCCCAGCCAGGTGGCAGTGTGAGGACCCCACTTCTCACTCAGGGACCATTTGGCTTTCCCCCACTTTAGTTCAGCTTAACTCACTTCAATCTTCTAAATACATAATTACCTTTCTTTTAAATGCAGGTGGGTAGATAGAAGGGCAGGCCCCAGTTCTTCTCAGCCCTGAAGGAAGTGAAAGGCAGTGCTTCTTAGACGTTCCCTCTGTATACACAGCACTGGGAGCTGGATAGGATGCAGATTCTGACTCCAAGGTCTGGGCGCAGTCTGAGCTTCTGCATTTCCCACACGCTCCAAGGTGATGCTGGGGCCACACTGAGCCGCCAGCATCCTTCCCAGGTCTGTCCAGATTTGACCTCCTTCCCTGACCCACCCCAGTCCTGGTTCTGACTGGGGAGCCTCTCCACTCTCATACCATCCATCTTCTAAAAAGAAGAGAGCTGGGGAAAGGTCCAGCAGCTCTGTCACACCAGCCCTGGGGCAGCACCTGAATTTCTCTACATGGACCCACACTTGAGCACAACCCAAGACAGAATGGATACTGGCGGAGCAATGCAGATCCGAGGTCGGAGGAGGTGAACCTATATTCCTGCTGAGGCTCCCTCCAGGTGCGAATGGCAGGCCTTCAAGCCAAGGAGGAGCAGCCAAGATGGGAATAGTGACGAGGGACTGGACTTCCCTGCTGCTGGGCTCAGATGCGCTGATAAGAATGTCTGGCACATTGGAAATCAGCAGACAGCTGACTTGCTCGGTCCCTATGGTCCAATTCCACATCTACCCCAGAGTCGGAAGGTCAAGTACCCAATCTCCACCCCAATCAAGACTCAAGTGTCTACCTGAGAGCATTTCCCAGTGTCACACCACCCTCCCACCCCCCAGAACCACAGGCCATTTCTGGGGAGGCTTCCGTGGTAAAATGACACAGCCACCATACGGGGATCCCCTCCATTTTCCCTTCCTGGCCCTGCCCTCTTTATGATCAAGGCTGCCAGGCAGGACATCAAGGTCTCTCTATCTCTCATGCCCCACCCTTTGTTCCAGGGCAACAAAAGAAAGGAACGAACACCTGTTAGTGCCAGGACTTGATCCATTACGATTCATCTCATTTTAGCCTCCATAGAGCCCTGCGGTACTGACACTGTCCCTCCATTCTGCAGATGGGGAAGTAGAGGCTCTGGGAAATGAATCTTTGGCTGTATTGGCAAAAGTTACAGCACAAGGTTAAGGTAGTGAGGTGTATGGCTGGGAGGAGGTGTGTCTGGAGGCCAACTCCATGGTCTTGCACAGTGGCCCATCATTTACTAGCTTCATGGATCGGAGCTTCTTTGAAGCCTAGTAAGGTAAGAATTATACCTTTCTCAAAGGGCCACTACAAGGACTAAGTGGCCAAGAGTTAAAGTAAGCCAAGCTAGGGCATATGGTCAAGAAATGTTAGTCATTATCACTCAAAGACCACAAGCTAGGAATGGCTGGAACCCACACTCGAGCCCAGGTGTGCTGAGTTCCAACACCTCTGCTGCCCAGTTTTGGGCAGGCTCATGACTTCATAGCAATCAATTCCATTCCCAGTCACCAACGAACTTCTGGGCCACCACCACACTGGAGGCCAGGGACCTTGGGGAATCCATCTCAGCGGGGAAAATGGCTTTCCAGAAGGCCATGGCCCCGAATACACCCTGAGCACAGACCATGGGAAGCTGGAAAAGTTTCCGGGAGTCATGAGACCCAAAGGTCCTCAACTGGTGATGTAGACTCATGGATGGAGACACAGATGCATCCCTACCGACAACTGAGCGCAGGAAGGCAGCAGTTGCCCCTTTGCGCATGTGCATGAGCATCTTTCCTTATAGGAAAATGTCCCAAAGAGGACAAAATGGACACACTGGCATCATGGCAGGCTGGAAAGTGAAAGGCTGAGAAGTTAGAAGCCCTGGGAGCAGGGCAATTGTACTCAATCCCCTGCACACGGACCATCAGCCATGACAGCGGGGCAAGTCCAGGCCACAGGAACAGGGCATGAGGGCGGGAGGGAGGGAGGGAGGAACGGACCACACCAACTCCGCCAGTCCTTCAACCAGAAGAGAAAGCATCACACACGGGAGGCAGGAGGTGAAGGCTGGTCAGTGCAGATGGAACAGAAGAAAATGGAAATGGTTTTGACTTTCTTAAGCGTGCAAGGATGAAACACTTGGAAACCGAGTTGACTTTTAAGACAATCCTGAATCAATTCGTGAGACAACGATCTAAATGTGCCGAGCCCCTGGAGGCTGCCCAAATGTGAAGCTACCACTCAGCCTCTGCTCAGTGGAACTGGCTGGTACCTCCTGAGCCGCTTGCCTTTCCCAGGAGCTCCTGTGTGATGGACAGTTCTGAGGAATACCCTATAATCTGCATTTATGCCATTTGTCTCTTTGATACATAAAATACAGATATTTGCATCATTTATTTTAACGTGTGTGATTTTCTTCTAAAAGCCACAAAGAGAAAGAAGGTCTGATCCCCTCTCCCCCCACCCTTCTTTAGAAGCTTGAAAACTTAAGCCTAGCACCCCTGACAAGCCAAATTGATCTGGAAAGCCTCTTCAGAGGCCAGTTGCATTAAAAGAACAAATAAAGGACTCTCCTTGCAAAGGAAACAAGGAAGACAAAGGGAAGCTCAGGGATGGGGCCCTTCCCCATCTTGGCAGCTCCTGGAGGTGGAGGCAGGGCAGTCCCTGCGTGAACTGATCATGCCACATTATCTGCTTTGTGGTAGAACTCAAACCACAGCCTTGAATAAAAAGCCATAGCAGGGGCCAAAATGAGGAAGAGAGGTTTTCAGCACCAACAACATGGAGAGGCTGATGGGCAGACACAGCTTCCCAGGTCAGTGAATTACCTACCACCAGCCCACTCCTCCAGGCAGAGGCCGGGCTATGAGTTATGCAGCCTTCAGGGTCCCCAAGCAACTGGGATGCAACAAGTCTGTGTGGGGCCTGTCAAGCTCCTTATTCCTTCCTTTTTTTTTTTTTTTTGAGACGGAGTTTTGCTCTTGTTACCCAGGCTGGAGTGCAATGGCGCGATCTCGGCTCACCGCAACCTCCGCCTCCTGGGTTCAGGCAATTCTCCTGCCTCAGCCTCCTGAGTAGCTGGGATTACAGGCATGCGCCACCATGCCCAGCTGATTTTTTGTAGTTTTAGTAGAGACGGGGTTTCACCATGTTGACCAGGATGGTCTCGATCTCTTGACCTCGTGACCCACCCACCTCGGCCTCCCAAAGTATCCTTATTCTTTCTTTATGGTCTTACGGACAGAGACTGCAGAGATTATGGTCTCAGGCAGACACTGCAGTGAGCCTAGATCCTGCCGTTGCACTCCAGCCTTGGGCGACAGAGCAAGACTGTCTCAAAAGAATAAAATAAAATAGGCCAGGTGCAGTGGCTCATGCCTGTAATCCCAGCACTTTGGGAGGCCAAGGTGGGTGGGTTATTTGGGGTCAGGAGTTCAGGACCAGCCTGGCCATCTCTACTAAAAATACAGAAATTTAGCTGGGCATGGTGGTACGTGCCTGTAATCCCAGCTACTCAGGAGGCTGAGGCAGGAGGATTTCCTGAACCCAAGAGGCGGAGGTTGCAGTGCGCCGAGATCATGCCACTGCACTCCAGCCTGGGCAACAGAGAAAGACTCTGTCTCAAAAATAAATGAAAAACAAAATAAAACCATCCAAATCTTGTCCTTGGCAGTAAGGTGTACTTAAAATGTATCTATATTTTGCATTGAGATGACAGAATGTGACACCAATTAAAAATCATGTTTTTATAACCATCTAGTAACACGTGAAAATTATTACTAAGTACTAGTAAATGCAAAAGCACACACGCATGCACGCACCACAGCATGATTCTAATTCCAGGTTCTTTTCCAATTCTGTTTTTCAATATATGTGCACACAAAAATGATAAAACACCAAAACATTCATTGATTTGCACTTTTCTATATGTTCTGAACCTTCCGTAAGGATCATGCATTCATTTTCTAATTTAAAAAAATATATATGAACAACCTTTCCTTCTGAAAAGAAAGCAGCCACTGTTTTGGCTTGGCAAAAGACCATTTCATGATGTGAATGAAGTAGGGGCCCCCAACCCAAGTCACCGCCCAACTAAGGACTTGGCAGTGGTGCCAACAGCAGCGCTTGTTGCCAAGGTGGTAAACGCAGCAGGGACAGCCGCCAGGGATTCTCACTGCCCCTAAGCCCCAGGCTAGCCAGCGACACAGAGACAACAGCCTTCCCAGAGGACAGAGCCCAGCCTCTAAGACACCCCAGCCTTCACGGCTAGAGGCCGAGAAAGTGGAGAGAAAATGCATCTCAGAGACAATCAGATGGTTTTAAAGCTGTGAGTATTAGCACGGACCACACCAACTCCATCAGTGGAGGTGAAATGTAATGACCCGAAAGGGGTTCCTGGAGTCAATCCTAGATTGCAGCATTTGAGAAACATGAGCCCCTCTTTGGGACCATGGAAAAGAAAACAAGGGTTTTCTGGTCAGGTTGATCAGGGGCAGGTCCCTAGTCTAATACTAGCATTTGTAACTTGGGGAGAGAAAAGCTAACCAACTTCCTTGAGCTTCAGTTTCCTCATCTGGAAACCTGACTTAAAATTCCAAGCCTAGGCCAGGCTCAATGGCTCACACCTATAATCCCAGCACCTTGGGAGGCCGAGGCGGGTAGATCACGAGGTCAGAAGATCAAGAGCATCCTGACTAACAGGGTGAAACCCCTTCTCTACTAAAAATACAAAAATTAGCTGGGCACGGTGTCACACGCCTGTAGTCCCAGCTGCTCGGGAGGCTGAAGCAGGTGAGTCACTTGAATCCGGGAAACAGAGGTTGCAGTGAGCCAAGATCGTGCCACTGCACTCCAGCCTGGGTGACAGAGAGAGACTCTGTCAAAAAAAAAAAAATCACAAACCTAGAAGAGAACTTTAAGAGCCAAAAGAAATAGTGGTGGTCAAGCTCAGGAGGAGACAGCTACAACACTGTGTGGACACGGGTAGCCTCTGGAAGGCCCCACATGGAGAGGGGCCGAGACTTCCAGCTAACAACTCTGCAAGGGAGCCTGGAAGAAGGAGACGCTCCTCCTTGGCCAAGCTTTCTGATGACTGCAGTCCAGAACAACTCCTTAACTTCCCCCACATGAGGGACCCTGAGTGGAACCACCAGCTAATAAGCCCCACTGCAGATTCCTGACCCTCAGATACTGTGAGATTATAAATGTTTGCTATTTTAAGTTGCTCAATTCTGGGGTAATTTGTTACACGGCAGTAGATAAATAACATACATTGTAGTTCTTGGCACGAAAGAGCTCAATATATAATGCCTACAATATTTCTTTAATTCCTGTCTAACAACCGTAAGATGCAACACCAATTAATAACACCCTTTTCAAGAATGAAATGCCATCATATTAAATATGTACATTATTTAAATGCATCCAGATTTTACAAACATTAAAATATGAACAAGAACTATGTCTCAGAATGAAGGAAAGGCAGGTTACCTGTATATATTTCCTGATTGAGTAACATAGATTTGGTTTAGATTCCTATCTGTAACACAGGTGATTTAACTACTACGCAAGTCCTGTATTACCCCCAAAAAAGCAGCAGTAAAGTAGATGGAGTAATTCCTCCAACTCCTTCCCAAATGAGTATGAGAAGACGACAGCTTGGGAACGTGGAAAGGTTTCCAAACGCTGATTTTCACCTCCAAAGCTCTTCCTCCCAGTCTTCTCCCATCAGAGGAAAAGGCTTGTATTTGCTCAGGTCAAAAGCCCTGGCCTTACTCTTAATTGTCCTTTCCCAGAAGTTCCTACAAGCCAATCTTCAGCAGGTTCCATAGCTCATCCTTCAAGACATAGCTGGAATCTAACCACTTCTCACCACCACGCTCACCACCACCCTGGCCTTGGGTAAGTACGGCAGCTCCCACCTGCCCTCTTCACCATCACCCGTGCCCTCTGCTGTCTCTATGCCATGCAGCAACTGGTGGGCCTCTTACATAGAAGTCCTCTCTGCTCAGAACCCCACTGTGGCTTCCCCTTGCACACAGAATGAATGCCCAAGTCCTTACCAGAGTCTCACAGGATCTGCTCTTCCTGCCTGCCCAGCCTCGGCTCCTTCCGCTAGCCCTGAACAGTCTACCTGGACCTCCCTGCTACTCCTGACACATGCCAGCTTCTGCCTCCAGGCCTTTGCCATTTCTGTGCCCCCGACCTGGAGCACTGTCCCTGGAGAGCATTCCCAAGGGCCTTGTCTGCCAATGCTACCTAAAATAACACTCCCACTTTCACTGTTTCAGTCTCCATGCCTTCGCTGTTTTATTTAGTCACAGCACTTACCACTAATTGACCTGTTTACACAACTCAGCCCTTTGTTAAGTTCACTGCTGCATCTCCAGTGCCTAAAACACCGCCTGGCACACAGTAGGGTCATTATGTATGACAGGAGTCAGCATCCTTTGCTACCAACGGCCAGGTAGTCAACACTCAGCTCTGCATCCCTTATAACCTCTGTCACAACTCCTCAACTCTGCTGTTATAACAAAAAATCTGCCATAGACCATACATAAATGAATGTGTATAGCTGGGTTCCAATAAAACTTTATTTGTGAAAATGGGTGGTGGGCCAGATTTGGCCTGCCCATTTAAGAGCTAGCTGGTGTAATGGCAGGTGGTAAGTCAGCTCACTTCTGTCAATCTTGAGGACTGCAAGGCAGGTATGGTCTAGGATTCCAGCACACCCCACAGCTGCTAGAAGAACATCAACCAGTTGTTACATTATCTACTTCAGAGGAAGAGCTAACAATTCATACTTGCTGGCTTCTCAAAGAAATGCCAGGCAGGGGTGGTGGGGGCTGGGAGGTTTGCGAAGACACCAACAAAACCAAAATATGTCTAGAGACAAAATATCCTGGCACTGATGAATTCCTGTTCAATGCAAAAGAATAGTCATGAAAATACATATATGCAATTCTGGCAGGACAGTCCGCTAGTAGACAAAGATTATGCTTATTATAAATTAACTACCAAGAACAAAGGATAACTACAGGGGGAAAAAAAAAAAGTCACTTGCTCAAGTCTTTCCTCTTTAATTGCCGCTAAATTCATAGTTCAGTGTATCCTACCAAACTTAGCTTGTCTCTCTTCCCATACCCTTTTCTTCCAGCTCAGTCCACTGGAGGAAGCCTTTTTTTTTTTTTTTTTTTTTTTTTTTTTTTTTTTGTTTTTTTTTTTTTTTTTTTTTTTTTTTTTTTTTTTTTTTTTTTTGAGACGGAGTTTCGCTCTTTGTTACCCAGGCTGGAGTGCAATGGCGCGATCTCGGCTCACAGCAACCTCCGCCTCCTGGGTTCAAGCAGTTCTCCTGCCTCAGTCTCCCGAATAGCTGGGACTACAGGTGTGCGCCACCATGCCCGGCTAATTTTTGTATTTTTAGTAGAGACAGAGTTTCACCATGTTGACCAGGATGGTCTGGATCTCTTGACCTCGTGATCCGCCCGTCTCGGCCTCCCACAGTGCTGGGATTATAGGCGTGAGCCACCGAATTTTTATATTTTTAACAGAGATGGGGTTTTACCATGTTGGCCAGGCTGGCCTCCAACTCCTGACTTCAGGAGATCCGCCCACCTCAGCCTCCCAAAGTGCTGGGATTACAGGTATGAGCCACTGCATCCAGCCAGAGGAAGCATTTTAATGAGATCTTGGGGAGTGCTGCTTTCAAAGACGTTCCCTAACTGCCCTGCCAGCCCTCAGCCAACCCCTAATGCCGAGCCTCTTTGTGCATCCACTTCAGCAGCGCCTCAGACGGCCCTCCAAGGGAAGCTGTGAGGCTTGCCATTTTTAATCACCACCTACCCAGATGGCAGAGGGCCCTGATGAGCTGTTTCATTTCATCCGACCCTCAGATTTTATCGCATTTTGCCACCATCAAAGAGTAGGGAAGAGACAGGAATCAAAAACCCTTCCATTCAAGGAAACTTTTTCTAAACCTAGTCTCACTTTGGTTATCTTATTTCAAACTCCAAAGAAATACACAAGGCAGCCGAGCAGAGACATAAATCTCCATTCATCCATGTGTTCAGCAAATGTCTACTGAGTAGCCCCTGGTTGGGCCTGGGGGAGGAGAGGAGAAGATAGAAACCCTGTTTTCCTGGAGATAACAATGGAGTGGAACAGATCACCAAGGTAAGGTAGGGAAACTAAGGCACGGAGAAGCAAAGTGGTCTCCCGAGATGACACACTGGGGTAAAGGCCTCATTACCAAACCATGCAGATGGACTTGGGCCAGGCATGACATGCTATTGCTTGAGACAGTAGAAAGTACTTCCTCTCTTTCTTGATCTTCTAAAAAAAAGTATGTGGATCCTAGAGGGCAAATCTTTTTTTCTTTCTTATTTAAAAAAAAAATAAAATAAAATAAACTTTTAAAACATACAAACCTTGCCAGGCAAAGTGGCTTATGCCTGTAACCCCAGCACTTTGGGAGTCTAGGATGAGTCAATCACCAGAGATCAGGAGTTTAAGGCCAGGCTCGCCAACATGGAGAAACCAAGTCTCTACTAAAACAACAACAACAACAACGAGCTGGTTGTGGTGGTGCACGTCTGTAATCCCTGCTACTTAGGAGGCTGATGCAGGAGAATCACTTGAATCTGGGAGGCAGAGGTTGCAGTGAGCTGAGATCATGCCACTGTACTCCAGCCTGGGCAACAGAGCAAGGCTCTATCAAATGAATGAATGAATGGTACAAACCACACCAGGAGAAAGTTGACTTGGTAGATTAAGAATTTATCTCTAAAAAAGTCAGAGTTGGGAGAATGGGAGAGAAGAGGGAGAGCTCAAATGCCACTGGGAAATTTCCAGGGTAGAAAAAATCATTCCAAAAAGTAGTTATTTGCTAGTAATAGATAAAGCTTACAGACTGCTTACATGCTTTAGACACTCTTAGGGTCTTTGGTATTAACTAACCCATCTAATTCTCATAGCAACCCTATGAGGAGGGAGGAGCTATCATCTTCATTTTACAGATGGGGAAACTGAGGAACAAAGAGGTTTAATACCTTGTCCAGGTCACACAGCCGCTAAAGCGAGACAGCCAGGATTTGAGCCTTGGCAGGCTGACTCTTGCATCCATACTCTTAAATACCATGCTAATCAGCCTCGCTCTCTTTCCCTCTCTCAAGCAAGTTTTTACATTCTTTTTTTTTTTTTTTTTTTTTTTTTTTTTTTTTTTTTTTTTTTTTTTTTTTTTTTTTTTT
>NW_016107430.1:4478381-4488464 GCF_001604975.1 Cebus imitator | reverse complement strand
ATCATCAATTACAAACTTTTCTTCATCCAAATGAGAAAAGCTCATGAGTGCCTGGAGAGGATCAAACTTTTCTAAACTTCCCATACCATTTGCTCATTTACTGTAAGACGAGACTACAATGAGGTGGTGAATAGTGAATCAATGTCCTCACTGATATTTTTTAGTACAATTTTAAAAATCAAGGTTGTAACATTAAAAGCAACTTGAGGGTAGCAATTCTGTAAAAAGCTTGGGTCACAGTGTGTGCACCTTCCAGCTTTAGTGGTGTAAAGTTACAAAATGGAGAGAATTATTCAAAAAAAATTTCCTCAGTAAACAGGCAGATCCTTGGGGTGGCTGATAGGCCTTCACTGTTCTAAGGCAGTCCATAGAAACCCAGGTCACTGACATAGGTGAATACAAAGGAAGGTTATATGCCAAGCACCTCCCAGTCACATGAAATGTGGCCTCAGGAATCTGCTGGGGCTTCTATGCACATCAATACTGTATAGATGTGTGTCTTCAAAGGTTTCAGGTCATGCTCAGGAGGGGCAGAAGGAAAAAAACAGCTGTTCAGATGATCAGCCCTAACGTGGCTCACCCATGGTCCTCACCAGGGTGACAGTCTGACTCATCTCCCACATTGCCTTTCTTGACATCTCTGCTCTCCTCCGCTTACTCAGCTTCCGGAGAAGCTACTGAAAACCCAAGCTCCCACTCCCTCACCCTGACCCTTCCCCAGCTCAGAGGCCTCAAAGAAGAGGTCTGCATTGGGTTGCAGGCTCATCAAGGAACCACGTGGAAACACAGAAGACTGGACAGTGTGTCCTGGGCCAGTTCTTCAAGAAGTTTCTTTATGTAATTTAAACTGCTTTGAGTCACAAAAGAACAAAACTACTTTGAGCAAGGCCAGGAATATAATATAATCCCTCATTTTATCAAGAACAGAAACTGAAGTCTTGTTCAAGGTCACATGCACTAGAAACTTGAACCCCAGGCGCCACCCCCACTGTGGTGCTCGTTCTACCACTGCACGACGCTTCCTTGAAACAGACAGAATGAAACCCAGGTGGTTTTCTTGAAACTATCCACCCACTTCAACACTGTTAGAATAATGGCCCAGGGCCTATGGATGCAGAACACCTGAGAGACAAAAGTCTTCACAGGATCTGAATCACGCAGGTACCCTTTACAAGTTAGGAATTAATTAGAGGAGGCCAGATGCAGTGGCTCATGCCTGTAATCCCAGCACTTCAGGAGGCCAAGGTGGAGGTCAGGAGTTCAAAACCAGCCTGGTCAACATGGCAAAACCCTATCTCTACTAAAAATACAAAAATTAGCTGGGCGTGGTAGCAGGCACCCATAATCCCAATTACTCAGGAGGCTGAGGCAGGAGAATCACTTGAACCCAGGAGGCAAAGTTTGCGGCAACCCAAGATCGAGCCACTGCACTCCAGCCTGGGCAACAGAGCAAGACTCTTATCTCAAAAACAAAAACAAAAACAAAAACAAAACAAAACAAAACAAAAAAACAATTAGAGGCTTTTGGAGGTAAAAACTGGGAGGAGAAGGACAATTAAGAGAGACAGGCACAATGTGCTGATCATCCACCAAACCCAGGACCACAGTACAAACAGCAGCAGTGCTGAACGCTCAGACATACGGCTTTCCTTCAGACTAGATGCCCTCTGTCCAGTTTGCTGACTGAAAGAAGTTGGAAACCCTACCATCCGCCCTCCCAAGTCATTATTCAACAACAAACAAGAGCTATATTTAGAACTTTTTCCATGAAGGCACCATAGGCAAAGGCCACCAACCTCTGAGACACAGAAAGGTTAAATAAGGCTATCTGACCAAAAAAAAAAAAAAAAAATTTAACAGGCAAGTTCCATTTCATATTCATCTGTTCAACATAGCTTCTAATTTTATAAATGGACCTTAAAATTAACAGAAGGACAGGCAGTTTTTCCCAGGAGCCTCTGTGTCCGTTCTGCAAAATTACGTAACACAGAAAACGAGGGTTCTGATTTGATTATGCTTTAAAGAGCCTGCTGGCTGAGATGAATTCATCGTGCACATCAGCTCCTCGCAAGGGACTCCAACACCAGGGAAGGAAGGAGAGAAGGACAAATCCTTTTTCACTAACTCACGTAAATAAGTCTTTGAGAAAACCTCTATATACCCTCAGTGACACACACACCCCCGACACTTACATCCTAGCAAAATCCCACTATGGGTTTCTGGCCCACCCAGATGGGTAAGAAATTACACATTTCTGAGCTTTGGTTTACCATGCTGTTTGCCCTTAATGGAAGTTTATACATGCCTCCCACACAGGGGTATTGTTGGAAGGAATCAAATAATTTACTGTTGAACACTGTGACTTTAAAGGACAGAACACGCTCTTGGGAATGCAAAATATTACCATTTACCTTTTTTTAAAAAAAATTATTTACTTGTCTTTTACAACCAAGCCAAAAGAAACACAGCGTTTTCCAAATGTAATTGGAGGTGCTGAAAACCTCCTCTAATAATCCTACTTCTATAAAATGTTGAGCTGTTTTGCAAGGAGAAAGTCAAAGAAACCCCTGGAATGCGTCCTTGCAAGGTGAAGCAAGACATTCCCGGTGTCTTCTAGGTCATCACTGGGTGCTACTGCCCCAATACCATCTCAGGGCACACACCAGCTAAGGTCTCCACTCCCCCCCAGCCTACAAGAGATCTACTTTCTTAATCATTCACAAATATTAAAATTATATTCCCATCACGAGGCTCCAAAACCTAACGACTGAGGAATCAGCAAGACAACTAAAATTCAGCCACATAAACCACCAAAGTGCATCCAAAGTCCCCTCTCTGCCACCCCTAACCCAAACCAAACACACAAACTTTAACCCAGCTATTCCATATAGATGAATGTCTCCTCAGGCAATAATCAAACCAATGGGTTAAAAATAATAATAATAAAGGCTATTCAAGGATGTTCATTGTCACACTGTTTATACAGGCAAAGCTGAGCCACCCAGCTGTCCAACCACAGAGGATTAGTTAAATTAGGTTATATCTACACAATGGAGCATTCTGCTGCCGTTGAAAATGTTGCTGTTGATGTGCACACACTGGTGAAAACTGCACTGGGAGCGACTTACAAAACATGTCTTCTGTAATGGGGTCTAATTCTATAATGTGATCTAAATGTATAATGTAATCTAATTTTTTTAAAAGGAGAAATACATACAAAGTTATGTCTGTATTTATATGGGAAAGTGTACAAGGAAAGAAAGAAAGAATTCACCAGATGGATGGACAAGATGAATGGATGGATAGACGGATGCATGGGTGGGTGGGTAGATGGATGGATGGATGAAGGATGGATGGATGCACAGATGCATGGGTGGGTGGACAGATGGATGGACAGATAGATGGAGGCATGGATGGATACATGGGTGAATAGATGGATGGATGCATGGATGGGCGGGCAAACAGAAGCACAAAGAGACAGACAGGAGCTAATATTGGCATTTTGGGATATTTTGCCATAAAGAAGTAGTTACCTTTGAGTCTGGTTATTTTGCCATTAAAACATGAACCTTGCTGAGACAAACAGATAGTTAAGGAAATTAATAAAAAGAAAGAAACCTGTGTCCCCTCCCCACTCCTCCCAACAGCAGTGCCTTTGCATACTAAATTCTAGGAGGTGAAGCCAAAAACATCTGAGCCATTCCTGGGAAAGGCAACTCACCCATCCCAGATGGAGGGGGAAAGAAGTATCAAACTCAGACCAGGTTTACCCCTGCCTGACAAGGGGCTCGCAAGTACAAAAGCGGTCACAGGCAAATGTCTCACCCTTAACAGAAAGATGAGCCTGAACTACAAGTCCCTCATACCCTGGCTTTACTCACAAACTAGGGCCCCTGTAGCACAACTCCATCAGCCAATGACCTCGGAGGCATTTCACAGTGGCTTGGTTTTTGCGACAAGATTGTAAAAGCGGTCATCACACTAACTGGTTAAAGAGCCACCATCAATCCTGTTTTGTCTACCCAATGCTCAGAGAGTAGGAGCAAAGGACTGGGGCCCCCCGCACATCACATTCCCCCTTGATACCACAAAGAAGGGATATGTTGAATAGAACACTTCTTGTGTTCTGACAGTTTGTCTGACACCAATTCACAAGTCACATGGTCAGCTGGAAAAAGCTACCAAGAGTAGAGTTTCCACAATTCTGGGCTGAAAAACCACAGAACTCAGCACTTATTCCAGGTTCCTTGCTGAAGCAAGAGAAAAGGCACCCACTGCATCAGATCTGGGTCCCTGCGATGTACACTGGCTGTGTGGCCTCAGATGAATCACATGACCTCTCCAGGCTTCAGATTTGACAACTTTTTCTTTTTTTAATTTTTTAGAGATGGGGTGTCCCTCTGTCACCCAGGCTGGAGTGCAGTGACACAATCATAGGTCGCTGCAACCTCAGACTCCTAGGTTCAAGTGATTCTCCTGCCTCAGCTTCCCAAGTTCCTTGTATTACTGGTGTGAGCCACTGTGCCCAGCCCTATAGTTTGTCATCTTTTTAGATGCTGGACAAGATGATCATGAAGACAGTTATTACTTCTAGTGGATGTCCTGTTTCTCTAAGTACCCAGCTCCATTTGGCCCTCAGTAAAACACTCTATAACCATTGGAGGTTTTTTCCCTTCTCAACTCTCATGTGCCGTCATTTTATCACCCTTTCAAAAATGCCCTCAGATGAGCAGTTCTATTCCGACTCTGCAACAGCCAGAAAGCACAAACCCGGAAGTGGGACAAGGCGTAGTCCTTCCAACTGCTACTAGTCCGTGGTTAAAAATCAGGCTTCCTAAATGCAAGTCTCTCTCTCTACTTCCAAGCCATGTGACCCTGAGCAAGCTATCTCAACAGCAGTTGCCTTGGTTTTTCCGTCTATCAAACAGGGGTAAGACGAGCAACTTCTCGTAGGGCTAGTGTGAAGATCAAGTGAGTAGAAACAAGTAAAACATTTAGAACACGGCCTGGTACACAGTGAGAGCTTCATAAATACTAGCTACTATTACCCATTCACCAAGACAGTCTCACTGGGTATTTACCCTCACAGTGCTAGTTAATCATGAGGCCTCTAAGGAAACACAAAGATATTGACTAGGACACAGTCCAAGGCCTTACAGTTTAACAGAAAGAGGCCAACTTGAAACAAGGAATACAGACCTATGATCTCTTATCCAAAGCCCTTGGGCCAAATAGGTTTGGATGTAGGCGGTGGTTCCTGCTTGCAGACAGGTAACAAGTCACGTATTATATAACCTACAGCACCCACCTCCTCTCCCCCCGGGCTTGAAACAGCACCTGTGATCAAACCCACTGGGACTTCTTAAGCAAAACTGTACAGTATCTCAAGGCAGTTCAGATTTTGTAGCCAAATGAGTTACAAAAAAAAAAAAAAAAAATTGGCTTTTAAAATTTTGGGGATATGAGAATTGTAGCTAAGGGTCTGTAACCTGCAGCATACAGCACCATAGGGCAACAAAGTAACACCTACCGTATAGCAACAAAGTAACCCGCACCATACAGATATAAAGAGTGGCAACAAAAGCAACAGCAGCAAACAACCTAATGGGGGTGAAAGACGTTAGGCCCAACAGGCACAGTTTAGAGCCTCACTGAACTAGGCAGGGTGGGTATTCTGACAGGGGAACTGGCAGATGCAAAGGCGGGAGGTAGAAATCAGTGAAGAATGTTCAGGAAACAACAGGTCACGGAGTGCAGCCTAAGATGTGTGTGCAGGAGTAGCAAAAGGAGAGGCTGGAAAATGAGGCCGGGGCGGACCCTAAATTGTGCATAAACCATGCTGAAGTATCACGCTTGGTACAGCAGCCTTGGTACAGGGCGCCCGTTAAGAATTTGATCAGATCCACATTTTCCTAAAATCCCCCTGGGTAAGGGCCTGGTAAATGGACAGGCAGAGGAACAGTGGAAGGAGGTGGCCAGCTGGAGATGGGTCGAATGGTCAGGGAAGAGATGATGAAAACAGCAACTCAGACAGCAAAGAGGATTTTTTAAAAAAGGCTCAGCCTCTTAACAGTGCTGAGGAACAATCAGTGCGAGAAGGCAGCCCACACTCACTCGCCCTATGTTCAGGACGCAAAGAGGCCCCTTTTCTAGACTCCACTTTCTTTTTTTGTTTGTTTTTGATCGTTTTTGTATTTCAATAGCTTTTGGGTTATAAGTGGTTTTGGTTACATGGATGAATTGTATAGTGAAGGCTGAGATTTCAATGCACCTGTCAGCTGAGTAGTGCACATTGCATTCAATATGTAGTGTTTTATCCTTCACCCTCTCCCACTTCCCTCCTTTTGAGCATCCAATGTGCATTAAACCACTCTGTGTGCCTTGGTATACTCACAGCTTAGCTCCCACCTGTAAGTGAGAACATGTGATACTTGGTTTTCCATTCCTGAGTTACCTCACTTAGAATAATGGCCTCCAGCTCCAGCCAAGTTGCTGCAAAAGACATTATTTCATTATTTTTTTTTATGGCTGAGTAGTATTCCACAGTGTATATGTACCACATTTCCTTTATCCGCTCATCAGCTGATGGGCACTTAGGTTGGATCCACATCTTTGCAATTGGGAATTGCGCTGTGATAAATATAGGTAGATAACACTTTCTGATGTACCAAATGACAAAGCGATGATTTTGGCAGCACTGGGCTCTGAGCTGTGGCAACTCAACCCTCCTCTTCTGCATGCCTGCCTTGCTGTCCTCCAGGTCACAAGCAGGTTGGCAAAGTACAGCAGTCAGGTGCATGTAGCCTGGTTAGTACCTGCCTCGGTGGCTCAAGTAAGCAAGAGGGGAGGCTGGAAGAAAGTGGAGGAGGAGGAAAAGGTCCAGGATGAAATGGAGTTGGCCTCTTCTGGTTTAGGAAGAGGGTCTACAGCCATCATCTCTGAAATGGACACTGCTCCCTTACTAAAGACAAACCAAACTAAAACAAAATACCTTCCGAGCTAGGCAGAAGAAGAAAGGGGTCAGCTGGTGAGACAGATGCAAGGCTCCATGGGCCAACACAAACAGCCACTTGGGAGACAAGGGGAAAAGACATGCTTTTCCCCATCTTACCTGCCGGCTCCTTCAGAAACTGAAAAGCCAAAAGGGAAGTGTCACTGAATGTCCCATCAGAGGACAGAGGTGTCTGTGACTGACCAGGGAATATATGACCAGGAGGAGCTGGTGGGTAAGATGAGGAAAAGGCCGGGCATGGTGGCTCATGCCTGTAATCCCAGCACTTTGGCAGGTCAAGGTGGGCGGATCACCTAAGGTCAAGAGTTCAAGACCAGCCTGGCCAACATGGCGAAACCCCGTCTCTACTAAAAATACAAAAATTATCTGGGTGCATGCCTGTAATCCCAGCTACTCAAGAGGCTGAAGCAGGAGAATTGCTTGAACCTGGAAAGCGGAGGTTGCAGTGAGCCAAGATTGTACCACTGTACTCCTGCCTGGGCAACAACAGCAGAAACTCCATCACATAAAAAAAAAAAAAAAAGAAGAAGAAGAAGAAGAAGAAGAAGAAAAGTTGCCTCCTGTCTCAGCAGCCACCTCATGCAGTACCCCTCCTTGGTCAGGTGTGCCTGTATCCCTGGTAGGACCAGGGTTTGGGCTCCAGGATCAACCCATGTTGTGTTGCTCAGAGATTCCACCAGCTACCCCTCCTCCCAGGCCTCAGACTCCACCCGCAAAAACAGGGAAATAAATTTGTTTTAATTTCTTTTATACACATGGTCTTGCTATGTTACCCAGGCTGGTCTTGAACTCCTGGCCTCAAGCAACCCTCACACCTCAGTTTCCACAGTGTTGGGATCACAGGCATGAGCCACCACACCTGGCCTTATTTTTGTGTGTGTGATCCTTAAGGACAGGGACGACCTGGTCCTCCTTTCACCATCACCTAACATAACAGCTGCATAACCTGGGAAATCAAACCATCACCAAAAAGAAAACCATCTCAGAACCTGTAGGAAGAAGCTCCTCATACAGCAGAAACAAATGAGGACGATGGGGAAGTAATGAGTTTGCGCAAGAATTCAAGACCCAGATGTTTGTTCGCATCAGTGGGTGTCTATGCCACACACAGCTACCCTGTGATCCACCCAAAACGCCTCTCTTGACACCCACAGGAGCAGGCAGTGTGTCTGCTCCATCCCCTCTTCTCTGCCCATCCTGGCAACTGAGACAAGTCTCCCCTACTGAGGCCACAGGACACTGACCTGGGCAATGGCCCCTCCACGGAGCTTGGCAGCACAGCCTGGGCCGATGCAGCCCCTCTGGAGCCCAAATCCTGGCCCTGCCAGGGACCGAGGAGTGCCTGTCCCAAGGAGGCAGCACCAAATGAGGAGGCTGCAAGGACAGGAGAGCGCAGGCTTCCACTGGAATGGGGAACCTGGATCTTTGGGAGAGCCCAAGTGCCCAGTAGACCCCCACATTTCCCTGGAGATCCACTGAGCTCAAACATGGGAGCTGGGAAAACCCAAGGTACCTTCTCAGGGGTGCATGTCCAGAAGTCCATGAGAAAACGTACTGCTCTCAGTCAAAACTCAAAAAGAAAAAAAAAAATCAGACTCACCTTTTTTCTTCTCTGCTTTCCTGCAGGATTTGGACCTGGGTCTTTGCAGACTCAAAACAGATGGGGAAACAGACCTACACCTGACCTGACTCAAGGGGGTAATGCAGGGGCGGGGATCTTGGGGTCAGCTGCTGCTTCTCTTTCTGGCTTTTGATCTTTTTTTCTGGCTTCTGACCTTTCCAAACTTTCACAAAAGTAATGAGATTGAGAGAATGAACCCCCGGTACCCATCACTCAGGGTCACTCATGGCCAACACGGCCCCTCTTCCCCGACCAATGTACCCCCGCCCCTACATTCATTGGATTATTCTCAGCAGCTGCTGCTTTCGCAGCCTGTTTCTCACCAACACAACACATAACTCCCACGTGGGCTCTGCTCCCTGCCCTGCGGCCCTCATCTTCACCTTGGAACTCTCCAGGTGTCAAACTAATCCAAAGACCTGCAGTCGCCACAGCTGAGCTTTCTGGCTTGAAAACAGCGCGGGAGAAAGGAAGGGAGGCATGGGTCGGTGATCAGAGGCTCTGAGAAGCTGTCTGCTGTCAACAGGAGCCTTTCAGGGGAAGAGAGAAAACCCAGTACTTGTCCCTTAGCAGTCAAGACCTTGTGGGTGGCACGTCACTCCATCAGCCAAGCACAAATCTAATGGCTGGGGATGCAGCTCCCAGTTTGAGTGGAACGTGGTTTGTTATGTTCCATGAAGGGTTGACTTATGCTTCCTTGGGGAGTTTTTATTTCTATGCTGTTATTTCACCCCTAAAATTTACAATGACTGAATTCTTCTGCCCTGTTTGAGTCAACCCCCTGACTCCCCTCCCTAGTGTGCAAATGGCCAGAAATAGTTTCCATTGTCATTGACTTACATTTCCATTTTGATTATGAGAATAAATATTTTTACTGCCCTTTCCTGAAACAGGAATAAATTTTTCCATCCAAGTTCTCTTGATCAGACTCTGAGGACCAAACCCTGACCACAAAGTACAGAGGACACCCAAACAGACAAGACAAGGTATGTCTGCCTCCTGCTCTCAGGACCAACGAAGTTGGCCTCAGCTCCTGCTTCATGACAACCACACACTGGATCCATTTCCCAATTCAGCTCTCACAAATACTTCCTGAGCTCTGGTCTTAGTACTGCGGGGACAGCTATAAACATGACACACCCTGCCCCTACCCTCATGGACCTTAAAATTTAAACCCAAGGGCCAGGCGCCGTGGCTCATGCCTATAATCCCAGTACTTTGGGAGGCTGAGGCAGGTCAGGAGTTCGAGACCAGCCTGGCCAACATGGTGAAACCTCGTCTCCACTAAAAATACAAAAATTAGCTGGGTGTGGTGGCATGTGTTTGTAATCCCAGCTACTCAGGAGGCTGAAGCAGGAGAATCACTTGAACCCAGGAGGTGGAGGTTGCAGTGAGCTGAGATCATGCCACTGCACGCCTGAGTGACAGAGTGAGACTCTGCCAAAAAAAA